>NW_024355990.1:7182878-7199067 GCF_902729225.1 Pteropus medius | reverse complement strand
CCCTGTTTCTCAAGGTTTCGTAGCTTAATAGGCACTGTTACGTATAAAGTTATCGTGGGTTCCATGTTGGGAGAAGGAATGTTAGGAAAAAAATAGCCCATCAAAATTCCCTCTCCATCCTTAAATCCTAGATGAACTTTCTCTACATACATTTCCGGAAACTTCTCTGGGGTCAAAATATATTTCCAATGATGGCCACAGATAAATCTCTCTCAGCCCACTGATATCAGGATGCTCGCTTAGATTTAAGAGATTCCTCAAGCCCCTCAATTGTCAGGAGAAACCCCAACTTACTTACTTGAAGCCCAAAACTTTCTTCTAGAAGCCACCAAATCATGTTACTTATTCGAAACAAAAGATAGATTGGGTTCGCCCCAAATTCCAAAACCCATAGATGGGTTGAGAAAAATTAAACAATCAATAGCATTTCCAAGATGCACCCCATGAGACCCACTGTCCAACTGATGGCCAATCGCTCAGAAAAGAACACTCACGCCAGACAGGACACAGCTGCTGCCCCTGATTCGGGAGGTGACCCTTCCAGTTCTTTCTCACTCCTCCCTCCAACTTTCTGCATCGTTTTGTCTTTAATTCAGAGAGGACAAAAGGAGAGGCCGCCCGAGAGTGACGACGTGCAGCCGTTTAGTCACTGTGCTTTCCAGCATGCAGAGTGGCGAACGGAAGAAAACTCAGAGCAGCACGGTCAGGATCTATAGTGACACAGGCAGGACACTCGTCCCTAATGCCGGCTACCTGCCATGCAGAGAGAACTCTCAATCTGCCGGTTCAATATTTCCCAGCTCCCCTCACCCATTGTTTATTCATAATCACTCCCTCCCGAGAAAACTTTTTAGGCTTTTGTTTTTCTAATCGCCACCCCCTCTTTGAAATTTTAGTGTCACAGATAGACTATCGATCCATTTGTACGCCGTACATATATCTGTGCTTTATGCATAAAAAAATAAATAAATAAAGTGAGGTTTCTTTTTCTTCCTTTGCCCAGAAAGAACCAGTTTTCGCCCCCTTGGTGGGGCTGGCACTTCTGCAGAGAACACGAGTGGCAGCTCGAGCGAGCCCCTTAGGCCCTGGGAGTTCCGCTGTGTTGCACACAGCAAATTTTTTTTCCCTTATAGGGCAGGGCTTCTCCGCTTCCTAACTGTTGATATTTGGGCCAAATAATTCTTTGCTGTTGGGGCTGTCCTGTGCACTGTAGCGTGTTTGTCGCATCCCTGACCTCTAGACCCCAGCAGCACAAAATGCCCCCCGGCCGAGAACCTCTTGGTCAGGAGTGAGGGGCGCGGCACTGAACAAGGCAGGCACAGTTCTGACCTTAAAGGATTAATCCTCACAGCTCTCGGTCGCTTCACCTCTCAAAGAAAAAAATAAATAATATCCAGGGTCCTCTCCGACTTCATTATCCTGTGGCAAGTGATTTCTGTGCGTTTTTATTGTAATACACCTGGGCTACTTAGAATAGCTCTTTTTCTCCCCTTAAAGGTTTGAACTGAAATCGCATACGCAATTCATTGCATTTTAAAATGAAAGCGTTTATTGGTAGTCTTCCCAAATTGGTTTGTGAATGATCTTATACGGGAAAGTTATACAAATATCATCTCCTTGTAGATTATAATCCTGAGCAAGAAGCAGGGGGTCTTGTAGGGAGCAGGGTAGAGCGCCCGCAGAATCCAGCATCCAATAGATGTCACGCTTTAGGAATACAAAGCCATCAAAGAGTATAATAAAATCACGCTGACCCTCATTAAAGGTTTTAACATATTTTATAAAAGGCGTCTCTCTCTCTCTCTCTCTCTCTCTCTCTCTCCATCTCTCTTTCCTAATATAAACTGATGTTTTGCAACTTTAAACCCAGAGCTGAATTAAGTGATTGTAATGGTAATAAGAATGAAAACTTATACTACCTTGCCACCTAATATCATAAAAATCGGTTAATTCTCTCTCTCTCTCTCTCTCTCTCTCTCTACACACACACACATGCACACACACACACACACACACACACATTTTACGTCTTCTGATGTTGATAGTGAAGAAGGTGTTGGTCCAGGTAAGGAAGTAATATAGAGGAAATAGTCTTAGAAAAGTTAAGTGATGGGAGTAGAGTCTGCTCACAGGCCCATCAGACAGGTTATGTGGGAGCTCTTAAAATTTCCTAACCATTCTGCTACTGCCAAGTCCCATTTGCCCAAGGTCACTGAAATAGTCTCTATTCAGGGCTCAGAAGTAAACTCAGCGTGTCTCTTAAGTGAGGAGACGATCTGAGGTCAGCTTTGTACTATTCAGTTCTCTTCAATCTTGGAGATGATATGATACCTTAATGAACAAGGGGTGAGAGGATCCTTTTATTTATGACCTGAAGCAGCAAAGTCTACCTGAGTGTAGAGTTGACTTGATGAGAGGGTCCCAAACCGGGCCTAGGGCATATTTGCTTCTTGGGGGTCTGATGCACCCCTGTAGCGTGTTCCCATCGCAAAACCATCATCTGAGAGTATTGGTGACTCATTTGCCTTGGAAACCCATAAATGACTGGAGAAGTACCTGGAAGGTCAGGTGAATCCTTAGTTTTTTAAACGAATGACCTACGTTCCTCAGATCATTGTCAGCCCTAGAGCACACCAAAGAGCTACCCAGGAAGAGGTCATTGCTTTCTTTTCTGTGAAGATAAAATTAGCTTCCCTCCCCCCACACCCCCTCCCCGCCTTCTCGCCTCTCTAATGAAAATGAGCCAGATGGCCAAAGCATCTTGAAAGGAGAGGGGATTTTAAGTTCTTAGAATTTACAACTTTATTTCTCATTCTGAGGTTGGCTCAGAGTCTAGGAAACTTAGAAATATTATCTGATGACTTGTTCCTAAGCAAAGCTGGTGCCAGAACTCACTGAAGGAATTGGGGGACCCCCTCAGTGCCATATTGCCCTAGCCACCAGACTTCCATCTTCCGGTCCAGGGGACCCAGGTATACATACCTTATGTTGGCCAATTCACCCAGTCCCCGTGGGTTAGCTAAGCGCCTGCGGTGGTCACATCTGGAGAACACGGCCAGAAAGCCTACATGCTTATTATCCTATTTGGGAATCTTCTTACTCTCTGGCCAAAAGTTAGACTAACTGGCTGAAGAACCAGGAACTTCTCCCAAAGAGGCATCCAGAGGGAAAGCCAAATAGCTCATAAAATCTTAGCCCAGTCTGTAAAACAGTGAAAGAGACACTTAGCATAGAGTGTTGTTTCCTTGGTTCTCGTTATTTTATGAGGTCTCAATAAGTGTCCTGGGGCTGCTGTAAAAAAAGATTTCTTTTTAGTGGTTTGCTAGGCCAGACCCCCCACCCACCCTCACACACACCCCGTATTCCCACTTCCTTACCACACCTCTCCTCCTTTTGTTTGGTCTACAAAAGTTTTTCCATGTCCCATGCTAGTCTATCAGCAGCTTTTTTTTTTTTTTTTTTTTTTTTTTTTTTTGCTCAAATGCTTCTTTTCCCTCAAAGGCAATGTTCGGTGTTGATTGGGCTTGTCATAGTTCACAGAGCAAGCTCATCAAGGCTCTTTGTTTAGATTTCTATTAGAAGGTGGAATATGCTGGTAACGCCTCATCATCACGGGAGGAGGAGGAGGCTGTGACATGCCGGTGGGACCTCCCTGTGGGATTCTTCTAGCTTCTGGTAATGTTGAGACAGACCTCAGTTGTCAGCCTCCTGTAGGAAGAAAGATGCCTGACCCCAAGCGGTGCCTCCGCCCAGGGCCGCTCACATCCAGTGGCTGACCTGTATGAGACATAAGAGCCCAGGACATCAGCGAAAGCCTGCCTCTGATTCAGCTAACAGAGAATCTGCTCTGTCTTCAGCATCTCTGGGTGGTTATTTCTCTAGTCCTTGAACGTGTGGAATAGATACACTTGGTATTTGGCCCAGTCCGCACGATGGCCTATGGGGTAAGAACTATTAAGAAGGTCCTAATTACACGCCCCACCCCCCACCACCCACACAAACACATACAAGATAGAGAATCAAGTCAATATTTCATCTTGAAAAGGATGGCAGAACTAACGCCACCTTAAAGACGTAACGCATGAAGTCACGCACCTGTAAACCACGGGCCAGGCTGGTGCGCTCCCTGAGAACGGCCTGTGAGCTAAGAATGGTGTCGTATTTTCAAATGGTTACATGGTGTTGTATTTTTAAATGGTTACATAAGTACCTACATAATAGCTTCAACTTCTCCACTTGACATATAAAATAGTTACTATCTAGCCCTTTACAGAAAAAGTTTGCCAACCTCTGCATTACAAGGCAGTGTCCATCATATCCCTGTGTATTCAGGAATCTGGCTCCTGCTTAAAAGCAGACAAATCCTGGTGGTTGACAGTGAGCCACTGAAGACTCAACCCAACAGTAGCCCCACATGGCAAAGCCAGAGAACAGGGTCCTGTAGATTTCATGTGGTCTCTGTTCTGGGGAATAGTTCTATTCCTGCCTTATCAGAGAAGAAGGTTAGAAACAGTTGGCTTGTCTTGGAAGGAACCACGAAATACATTCACAGTTTTGCTCCAGGGCTGGGCTGACTCTCTCACTCTGTGTCGTAACATAGTCAGAAGAGACCCGGACCATCTAGACAGCCCATAGAACAGCGCTAGCCTCGTCCACTATGCCAGTGACACTGTGCTCACCAAACCAGAAGAGCAAGACATGACCAACATCTTGGAGGCCGCGGTAAGATACGTGTACTCCAAAGCATGGGTGACGAGTTCTGCCAAGATACAGGAGCCTGCCAGTAGAGTTTTAGGGTGCGAGCAGGGAAGTATTTTAGCACAGAGGTCAAGAGAACCGCCCTTTGCTGTTCTCTGCCAAGCAGCATAGGTGCTCAGAAATTGGGCATTAATGTGATTATGGTACTGACGGTAAGTACGATGTTTAAAGCTCGGAAGACCTGGCCCAGACTGCTGTCAACCTGCCCATGACTTTAAGTCACTTATTTTGTTATGCATGAGGCAATATGATGCCTCGATTTGGAATATTGAGCTCGATCAGAATGCTGGCTCGGCCCCCCTTAGTGGTTGTGAAACCTCGAGCATGTCATTTCATATCTCTCTGGAGTTTGTATATTATCTCCTGTAGTGATCACTTCGGATTAGATAATATCCGAAATATCTTCCATCTTGAATACTCCATACCCAGGCAGTGTACGATGATGGCTCCTAGTCACATGTGGCTGTTTAAACTTACAGTTAAATTGATTAAAGTAAATCGCATTTAAAGTTCAATACCCCAGTCACGCTGGTCACATTTCAAGTGTTCAGTAGTCACACGTAGCCTGTAGCAATCATATCGGACGGCACAGATAAAGAACATTCTGTTGCCACAGAAAGCTTCATTGACAGTGCTACTCTATGAGTCTTTTTAGGTCTACTGTACACACATTCCTGCTACCCTTTTTTTTTACACATTTTGAAAAAAGCCCAACAAAGCGACTCAACCATTCAGGGGCTGGGAGATGTATATAATATCTCGCCATTTCATCCTACGGCACCCCTACGAAAATTGTTATTGTGGTTATACCATTTATAGATAAGAGATTTATTTAGTCTCTTAAAGTCATTCAGGGCCTCACCGCAGTCATTCAGCCGGGAAGGGGTGGAGTGGAGACCCACGGCCTTCTCGAGTCCCCTTCCTTGCACCTGGACTCTGCTTCCTGCCCATGAGCCTGGATGGTGATGGCGGTGACAGCATGGCGTCTTCTACATGCCAGCACGGGACTCTCGGGGGCTCAAGGAGCTAGTAACTGGCTGGCAGGCCCTTGGAGGCAGAGACTTGCCCAGGGCGGCATGTTGGAAATAAAGAGAACATTGCCTGGAAATGCTTCCTTCGCTCTGCCTTTCAAGTCAATTATTTTTTGCCTCAAGCTGACATTTTCGACCACTTTGTTAATCCCCGCCCCCCCTAATCTCCACACATATCCTCCTTTGTTAATACTCTTTTTCCCCTGTACTTCAGTCTGACAATAGCATTGCTATCCGGATGCTGTATTTCTTCCTTTAATTCATAATAACCTAAATGTCTGGATGCTGTGCTCTTCTGGACAATGGCATAGCATAGACGCTAGTCTGCAAATAGCATAGATGTCTGGTTACTGTATGATTCCATTAATTTCATAATAATTACGACAGTATTCTACTTTCATTGTAGATGCTGCTTTTAAAGTAGATATAAGGGCAAATGTTTGCATGTGAAAGAAAACTGTCTCACTTTTAGGGCTGGAGGTTCGGGAGAAGTCCTTGACGTGGGCAAGTTGAGAACTGAATTTTATGTTTTGGAAGGAAAAGGGAGATTCCCAGGTGAGAGTTGTGAAATCTAAATGATTGAAGTTCAACTGACTTTAATTTTTTTTTTTTTTTTTTTTTAGTGACAGCTGCATATTTCTAAGGGCCGGTGGTGTCGCTTAAAGGCAGCCTGGCTCAGAACCGGAAGACGGGTTTCCATAGCAACTCCGCCATTCATAGCTGCGGGACTTGGGGCAGGCGGTTAAACGAGAGTCTCGGTCACCTCCTCCGAAAATGTAACCATAGTAACACTGGCCTTTCCTACTCTAGTGGATGCTATAGGGTACGACCCAGGTTCCCCCTTCGAGACCAAGGGAATTCTTTCCCAGGTGTAGGAAGTGTTACCTGCTGACAGCTCACAGACCAATCTGTCTCCAGGATTTACCTTCAGCCCAAAGGAATCGCCTTGCCTAAAAGCAGCCCACATCCAAAGATCGATGTGTCTGTTGTACAAAGGCCCAGTGTCCTTACCTCGATTTAGGGCATCTCTGAGAGGTCATCCAGCTCCAGAGCTCCCCAGGGGATCAGCCAATACCCCTGTTGTAACTACAGTGCAGTTCAGTCTCTCCTCCTGCCCAGTCCTGCTTACTTCCCTCACTCCTTGATAATGGTGTCTTCAGGACCTCTCCCAGTAATCACTTGTAAGTAGATCTCCCATTAAGAGGCACCTGGAAGTCACCTAGATCCTTGGTACATGTAAGAGTTTTGTTTCTTCTCTCCCATCCTACAAACATTAAGCCAGACATACTATTAAAAATATCTCTTGAGTATTTTTATATTGAAACATTTTATTATGACATATACCAACGGGGAGAAAATTTCTAAGGCTTAATTCCTTATCTGCCAATGGAATAACCATAATCTGGGTGGAACCGTTGGGATATTTAATACTGTGGCCATTTTAGTAGGTCTAAGGTCAGAGTCAACATGACACGACTTGCTCTTAGAATTTTAAAACGACGTCATCAGGAAAAGTTTTCATTAACATTACCGAAGACGCCTCACGCTCCCCACTTTCCACTTCACGATGTCTTCCTAACCTCACAGTCGAAGCGAATCGTTTTTTCCCTGCTGCTTCTGTGTCATTTTGTAAAGGTTGGGCACAGTTATTTGTGTGGATGCTTCTCTGCCCCGCTGGGACTACGTATTTTTCATGTTTTCTCCCCCCAAGTTGCCACCACATTGCTTCGCATTCAGTGAGCTCCTCGCAAAGGGAGGCTGAATGTCCACGTGGGCGGTTGCGTTTGTTGTCGTTCGTGTGTATGTAGAGGGCCCATCTTTCTCCATTTTCTCTGAAAATTGTAGAAAAGAGGAAGAAGTCTTTAAACGGAAGCCCATGAGATTTAGGTGTGATATCGAACATGTTTTCATAATTGCAAAGCTTGTTATATATTAAAAGTGGCCACTAACATTCATATATGTACGGCCAATTGCTTCTTGACAACGTCAAGACCACTCAATGAGCAAAGAATAGTCTCTTCAACAAATGGTGCTGGGACAAGTGGATATCCACATGCAAAACTATAAAGTTGGACCCCTACCTCATACCATATACCAAACTTAAAAGGATTAATTATCTAAAGATAAGAGCTAAAACCATAAAATTCCCAGAAGAAAACATGGGATTAAATCTTCATGACCTTGGATTTGGCAATGGATTCTTAGATATGACACTAAAAGCAAGAGCGACAAAAGAAAAACCGGATAAACTAGATTTCATCACATTAAAAACTTCTGTGCCTTAAAGGACATTATCAAAAAAAAAAAAAAAAACTACAAGAATGAGAGAAAGTATTTGCAAATCATATATCTGCTATAAGGGTCACTATATAGAATATATAATCAGCTCTTACAGCTCAACAGCAAAAAGACAAACAACCGAATTTAAAAATGGTCAAGAGACTTCAATAAACGTTTCTTTAAAAAAGATATACAGATAGCCAAAAAGCAAATGAAACTATGCTCAACATCATTTGTCATTAGAGAAATGCAAATCAAAACCACAATGAGATGCCACTTCGCACCCACTAGGATGGCAATAGTTTAAAAAAATAATAATAATAACATGTCAGCAAAGATGTGGAGAAATTAAAACTGTCGTGCACCGCTCGTGGGAATGTAAAATAATTCAGCCACTGTGGAAAATAGTTTGGCAGTTCCTAAAAAGCCAAACACAGAATTACTACCTAACCCCACAATTTCACCCCTAGGTTATACCCAAAAGAACTGAAGGCGGGAACTCAAGCATGTACATGTACATACGTGTCCCAGCAGCGGTCTTCACGATAGCCAAAAGGTATAAAGAACGAATGACTGGATAAACAAATTGCAGTATATATATACGATGGAATATTATTCAGTTATGAAAAAGGATTAAGTACTGATACATGCTACATATGTATGAACTTCCAAAACATGCTAAATAGAAGAAGCCAGACACAAAAGGTCACATAGTGCATGATTGTATATACATTAAACTTCCAGAATAGGTAGAGCCACTGAGGTAGCACACAGAGTGATGGTTTCCAGTGGCGGGGCCGGGGGCGAGGGGTGTAGAATAGCTGTGCAGTGGGTTTTATTTTGGAGTGATGGGAATCTTTTGGAACTAGATAGACGTGTTGGTTGTACAACATTGTGAATGTAATAAATGCCCTTTTAAAATGGTAATTTTATGCTATGTGAATTTAACCTCAATAAATAATTTTGTTAATGTTTAAATAGCTTTTAAGGGGATTTTAAAATGTCTCATACGTAAGCCTCTAGAACTTTATAGGATTGACTAAACATTGTTGATCTTAAAGTCAAGGAAATAGGTCATTTACTCTTTCTGGTCCCTTTTAAGTTGGCAGATAGCCGACATCAGTATTATTCACCCAAACCTTCTTCTCTTCTCTGTCGGGATACATGAAGGATGCCACTTCCCTGGGGTCTCCTTTAATTAAGGAGGGCCCTGTGACTAGTTCTGGCCTGTAAGCCATGAAGAGAAGCACATGTGTGATTTCAAGCGCTAAGAAAAGGCCCGTGTTCTCGCCTCTTCCATGATACCAGGGAAAACAAAGCACGGGGCAACACAGAGGTGTCACCACATTGAAACCATCTGGAATGCAGAGTTTCCCGTGGAAGATAGCTGTCCTGTACAGTAGCCAGACTAGCAGTAAACTTTGAAAATCCAAGAAACTGACTTTCACTGTGTCAAACCACTGAAATGTTGGCAGAACATAGTAAGGGAAGAGGAATCCTGCAGATTCTTCCCCAGAGCAATTTGTAGACGTCTACGCCACTCTGGAGAACTCTCTGCAAAGTTCCAGTGCAAGCCCCGTCCCCTCCGCCTTCTTCCCTGGAGGCTCTTTGTCTTCAGAGCATGTCTCTCAGAAATCGTCTCACTGCACAGGACAGGGAAGAAATATCTAGGTGAGGGAAATGACACCTCTTTTTAAAATATAAGCCTTGATTTATTTGTTATCTCTTTAAGAATATTAAAGATTTGGGGTGAGATGATGAGATACCCGCCTTTAAGGGCCGTAGAGATTTCCTTTGCCTGAGATCGAATCTGCTTTCTATTTGTCACTCTTTGGAAGGCTAATACCATGAAGTCCTTCATCTCTAAAGAAACTGCCATGGAACACTGTTAATTTATCTGGAGGATCCAGAAGCGAAAGTTTATCGAATTATCTGAGAATTTAAACTGGAGTCAGATGACCCAGGTTCAAAGGCCAGCTCTTCTAACTTGTCAATGTACGATCTCGATGCCTCTGTTTTGTCATCTGCGAAATAGGAATACTTATTCTTCCTTAATAGTGTTGAAGATGAAGGGGTACACGTGTCAAAGGCTTATAACGGTTCTCAGCACACAATATGTCCTACATAAGACTTTGCTAGCTTTGCTAAGGAGCTACTCAAACACACCCTGAACCCGAAGGCTGTGGTGGTGAAGACCAGCTTGCAAGTAATGCCCGAGTTTAAATCCTACCTCAGCCTCTCGCCAGCTGTGGAGAGTCAAACTCCCTGCGACCTAAATGTTAGTATTAAGGGAATGGAATCTTGGGATAGTTGTTTGCTGTAGAACCAAACTTAAATAAATTAATAAGTATATATTCATCTACAGGTAACGGAAAACCCAGATTTAACTGGTTTAAATAAAAAGAAAATGTGTTCATTTTTTTAGCTATAAATATAGAGATAGAGAAGGTTCCAGGCAAGATATAATGTGTGGTTCAATGATGTCAACAAGGATTCGGATTATTTTTAAAATGCATTTGCCTTTTCACACGCACCACTGCTGGAAGCCTAAGACTGTTGGGCACAGGATTGCTACAAGTGGCTTCATGTTCCTTTGCTCAGGTCTGGAATGAGAAAGAAGAACCTCTGTCCAAACCATGAAACCTAAGTTTTTCCAGACGATCTACCTGAGTTAAGTCAGGTCGTACTATATTAGAAACATACACTAAAAATTATTTGTTGTTTATATGAAATTCACATTTAACTAGACATCTCATATTTTATCTGACAACTCTAATCCTAATGGCCTTAGACTAATCCCAATTGTCACCTAAAGGGAGGTAGGAAGGACACAGGAACGAAATCAGGTTGCATGTTTGTCTCATCTTTCGAAAGGAAGGCTAAGAATTCAGACATCAGGTCTGCTACACCAGATGTCAGGTAGGGGATTTTGGAAGAAAAATTCCAGGAGGAGTGTCTTTATCCAACAAACAATGTCAAGGCTTTAACTCTAGATTAGTAAGTATTATAATTCAATGCAATTGTACAAATATTTATTTAATATCTTCTATCAACAAGACACTGTTGAAGATTCTGGAGGCCTATTGAGTCTCCGCTTCCAAGATGCTTCCAAAATAATAGGAAGAATTAAGTGAAGCACCAAATGTGAGGGGCTCCATGAGAATTCCAGGGCTCTCCTGGAAGAGCTGGCCTTGGAAACAGGCATGAAGATAATGGATAAGAAGTAGCATGATACGGAAGTGGGAGATGAGGGCTCGAAGAGACGTTGGGGCTAATTTTTACAGAGAAATTTCAATCCATATCAGAAACACCACGTTATCCCATAAAAAATACAGTAAAGAAAACTTTAGGCCAGTGGCATAGCCTGATCAAAGCTGCATTTTGACACGTTAATCTGACTGCAAGGTGCCAGACGAATTGGAGGGGAGCGGGGGGAGGGGCAGAGGGAGACCCTCTCTGGACGGATCTAGAGCAGTGCTGTCTAACCTAGCGCCCCCTGTCGGTAAAGGCTGCTTTACTATCTTACAATGAAATTCATGGAGAAAGTAACCTGCCTACAAGCATAATTCCAGAAAAATAACTATAATGCCTAACTGTAACATAAAGAAGAAATGAGGCAATTGTTTTATAATAAAACATATGTCGTTCCAGTCCAGAGGTCATTCAACTACCACAGATAGCTGTCCACCTGTTTTTATATGGTCCTTAAGGATAAATATTTTTTTCATTTTTAAATAGTTATTTTAAAAATAATTATTTAAGTTCCTGCATCATACCCTTTACGCCTTCTTGACCCTCAAAATGTATTTACTCTCTGGCTCTTTACAGGAAATAGTTGCCAACCCCGATTTTCAGGAACGACTATATAATTTGCATAACCCAGTACAAAGTGAAAATCAGACTCCAAATAAAGACGATTAGGAATTTCAAGACAGCGATAACAGAGCAGCCATCAGAGAGCGGGCTCCAGCTGCCAGTCCTGGTCCATCACTATGCAGATGCCGCCGCCCTGCAAACTGAGTGGACTCGGAATGCGTGTGCCTGTGAAGGCAGCAGATGCACTTGCCGGCGAGTATACACGGGGCCCGACACACCGCACCGCCAGGGGCAGCAGCCCCAGCAAAGTCGTGTTTTCAACAGCACAAACACCACGGCAGGGCTTTGGTTCTCGATGGAACTGGCAGACAGCTCTTAGGAAACTCTCGAAGATGTGAAGCCTAATCTTTCTTTAAGTTACAAGAAAGCTGCATTTCTGGACTTTTCGTGGAATGTTGAAACATAAAGAACTGTATTTAGGAGCGAGACGGAATTAGCTTCTAGGCCGAGATCATTATTAGCAGGTTTTATATGCATGTTCAATGAGCTGTTTGAAGATTGGCATGGGACTCAGGGTCATTCTTCACTGTGAAGCACTGGCCAACACGTTACAAAATGAGTACTGTCACTGACCCCTGGGCACTCAGTGCCAGGAGTATCTCTGCCACCTCGCACCTTGTAACACCCCAGAATGCCCACACCATTTCTCACCACTCTTTAGAGGGGGGTGTTACCGTGATTCTAGAGCATCCATCTAATAATAATTAGATGTTGGGTTGTGGGGTGAGTGTCGCAGATGTGGAAGTTTTGGTCCGTGCTTATTGGCTGCTGCAGCCCTTTTAAGCGTATTAAATCAGGGGTGCTTAAGTTATCTCATTTTCTCTTTTAGGTATCTCTTTAGGTAAGTAGGACAAAGGCTGATTACGTCGGTACCTTAGACCAATTCAGAGTTAACTCTTTTCAGTATTTTTTATTTTACATTTTACAGAGTGCAGATTCAGCATGAAGGATAGATATTATTCAATCCATTTAAATACTTTTATTAAAAATGCATATTCATTTCAGAGTTCATTATTAACACTCATGACATGTAAGACACATAGTTTGGAAATACAGGAAAGAACAGTTTGAGACCTAGAAACAGCAGGCTACCTGCCCAAGATTCCATGACATATGGATGGTAGAGCCAGGACTGGAACTCAGCTTTTACGATTCTTAAGTCTGTATTCACTTCATTTTCTCCCTTTCATGGGATAAACATGTTCACCCAGAACATGCTTTGGGTAGAAAGCATTTCAACTCACAACTTAGAATAAGGCGAACACCATCAAGATGGTGACACTCAGTTCTCTTCCGGTCTTAAAAAGGCACTCACTTGGCACCCTCTGTGATTGAAAGAGAGAGAGTAGTTCACAGACAGTTGGCAAGAACTAAATGCCAGTTAATTCCCATGAAGAGAGTATTCATATCTATACTTAGGTAGAGCCCGTGGAAAACACAAGAACGAGACATTGGAGTGTTTTAAAAAATTATTATTGTTGAACCAGGCCCAGAACCCCACTACATAGCATATAGATCTGGAACTTGGCAATACCCAAAATTAATGGTATCGTCATAAAGTTTATATATAACATACATATAACTTCTTAAGCCATGCACCAGGCAGGAGGCTTGTATGGGGTAACCACCTCAGCCCACCCATAAATAATCCATGTTAATATCCTAAGAGAGGTCACAGACTAGAGTAACGTGCTGACATCTGGCTACTCCTGGCAGGATAGCCCGTATGGTCCAAACAGATGGCCTTTCATTAGTGGTGGGTTGTCCCAGCAGAGGGCAGTTTGGGCAAGAATCGCTGTTTGGACTAGCCACCTCACGCCTGGCTCCTAGAACTCTTGGCACGCCGTCAGAAGTTCAAGTGTGGTTACTGCCAATAGGTTTGATGTCACCAGATGGCTGCCATCATCCTTAGAGGGAGACCTCTTTGGAGAGAGTCTTAGCAAAGATGCTGTGGCGCAGATAGGCTGGGGAAATTTGGGAGATGGATGAGGATGGAGAAAATTCTGTGGAATAAACTTGCTTTTACTGGAATCTTTGGGTTTTGGAGCCACAATCGCTGCTTATTCTTTTCGAACTCAACACACTCTGGACCCTCTCAGCAGTAGGAAGAGATAGGAACTAGGGAGTGAAGGTTTAGACTTGTTTCTTCCTATGTATGCATTAAATGGCAGAGGAAAATGCCCATAGGTCATTATGAAGAACCAAGCTGCCGAAGGATCACGAGTTCTCTTGCCCAGATATAAAACAATCAGGCTTCTGTTTCAGATAGAGAGAGAAAATGACTTACTGTGTCCAAAATGGAACATAGCAGCCAGCTACACTGTCTTCAGTTCGCCAAGTCCCAAAAGTACTGAGAACGCATGGGCCCTGAGCAGAGTGAGGTAAGCGTCTCTTCCGAATTGAAGGAAATAAAGTAGAGTAAAAAGTAAAGTGAGATAAAATTAAATTAATAAAACAAAATAAAACCTTCCTGTGGTACCTGATCCTAAGGTGGGATGTCTGAGAACGAGACACAGTATGCGCCTTCAAAGCAAGGTCAGCAGTGATGAGGACCAGAGCTGAGCCCTGCTATCCATGTGGATCCACTTGTGGTCACGTGAGCACTTAGCCAACTTCTGGCTGGGATTTTCCGATGATGGCCTCAGAGTTTACTTTTTAGTATGCGATGGTAGCGGGAATCACACTTAGCCAACTCAGCTGTCTTCAAACTGAGTAGGAACATAAGAGTAGTATGATAATCCTATGCATCTTCCTAACTTTAAGTAGATACCTTCATTCACTTGTATGGTCCGTCAGTAAGTTGCTTGACAAGTTTCACAAATAACAAGTTTCATAGGTCAAGGTTCACTCTGAAGCCGTTTCCAAGACTTAAGACTTGACATCATTTGTTCGATTATACAGAAATCCTCAAAGGCCGGGAAGAATATTTATACAGGTGATTTGGGGGATAGTACATTGCTTGGATGTGAGAGCTTTCTTCCTTTAGCACGAAGCATAATGTACAAAGACCTAATCATAGAGAGGAGGCCTTCTTCTATGTCAGAGAGGATGACCTTGAGGAAGTCTGAGAGAACGGGGTCAAATCTCCCTAATCACTGGAAGCTTCATAAAAGTCATGAGATCCTTGGGAACTATATAGATCATAAGAAGAACCTGGTCAATAAAAAAAAAAAAAAATCTTAAAGTTTTTCTTACACATAGGTGGAATATCTACAGTCAATACGGTATGACATGGGCTAAAAATACTGAGGAGAGGAAGTAGCTCAATGACTCAGATGTGAATTCCATAGATCTGGGTGAAAAGTTATCTGGGTCAAAAGTTCTAATGATAAGGTGGAGGTCCAGAATATTCATGGTTGCCTGAGCGCTTTTGTTATTCTCTATTATTGGGATAAGCTGGAAAAACACCTAGAGATCCTGATGTGAGTTTTGACTCCATCAATTTATTGGCCTTGTGACCGTGCAAGTCTGGCTCTGGGAAGTATGAATATGTTTTATGTGTTTGTTCGATTAATTAGCATTTAGTGTATGCCTTCTGTATTTCGGGTATCGTTTTAGGTATTAGAAATGTCGCAGTGAACAACAGCAAAAGACAAAACTCCTACTTTCATGGATTTTACATTCTGGCTGGGGAGCTAGATGATAAATATGTTAATAAGCAAATAGATAACATGCAGGTGCTGGTTAAAAGGCGAACTACACAGGGAAAAGGGATAGAGAGTGACCGGGGTGGCGGGGTGCCATTTTAGATTGTTCGGAGAGCAATATCTCTCTCCGGTAAGTTAAATTTGAGTAAACAATGGAGGAATGGTGCAAGTCACAGGGGTACCTGGGAGCAGAATATTCCAGGCGGAAGAAAGAGCAAATGCGAAGCTCTGGGAGAGCAGTGGGACAGCAAGCCAGCGTCCAAGGGCATGGAAACGGGGTCAGCGTGCAGGTGGGGACAGGGCGCGTTTTTCCCTTTGTGATATTCAAGTGAAAGACTATGTCCACGTCTTTGCAGCCTGCAAAGCTCTGACACTACGAACACAGCGAACGTTACTCGAGTGCTCGCTGTGTGCCAGGTCCTGTAGGAAGGGCTTGTCTTGAGTCACATTTGCTCTCGACTACCTTAAGACGTAGGTACTGTCATTATCGCCTTTTACAAGTCAGGAAACCTAGGCTCAAAGGTCAAACGACTACCCAGAGTTGCCCAAAGTGAACACAAATAAACCATGAGGGGTTAAAAGGCTCACCCTAGTGTT
>NW_024355990.1:7158756-7182830 GCF_902729225.1 Pteropus medius | reverse complement strand
CCCCAACGCCTCTGCTCTGTGGCAAAATTCCATCAGCCTTAGCCTTGACCATGCTTTCCGTAAATAAAGAAGTGAGACGGGGGAAACCAAGGAACAGCCCTTTGGGAAGAGCCACCTCTCCCTCCGTTCATTAGGCTTCTACACCCCCCATTCTGAAGAGGCCGCAGCTCGTCGCTGGCCCCCAGGTTTATGTTTCCATTGATGCTGAGAGTCATGCAGAGTGCTGTGAACTCCACTGTATTCTTCTTCCCCTGTGGTTAGAAGTGGAGGAGAGTCTGGAAGACACTGCCAAGGACCACACCTCTTTGTCAGGAACATGTAATTAAAAAAGAAAGAAAAAGGAAAAAAACGAGCAAAGAACTAGCCACCTCCATTTTTCTTAGACACGTGTTCGTGGGCGCGCACACACGCAGACCGGCAGACGTCCATCACTCGGCTCCCTGGGATTCTGATGAAAACATTTTCCACCTGGCACAGTGAGGCATGAAACACCCCTCAAACCCAACCTGAGACTTGGACCGTCAGTGGAGATATTTTTAAAACCATGACACAGAGGAGTGTGACACACTCGGTTTTCTCAGTGGGTGGGTAGAGTGTTATTTCATGTTGTTCTTGTCACTCGGCCCAACATTATAAGTGTGCACTTCATTGCCACGCGGAGAAGGCGCTGCGGCCCGGCCCAGCACAGCGTGTTCCCGGCGAGCGGACGGCAGCCTGGACGGGCGGGGAAGGGGCAGCAGAAAGTTGCTGGGAGCACAGGCCACCCTCCTGGGCGCTCCCTCGCGCCTTGAGTTCACGCCCAGCCGTGCGTGGCGCCCCCGTTGCCGGTTTTTGATGCTCTGTAACCCAGTGGTTGCTAACCTGGGGACAATTCTAGATATTCAGATGTTTCGTGATACCTAATTCATTCCTTAAGTGACTAGTGTTTTTATTGTTTTTCTCCTTTTTCCTTTTTCCTAAAGGGTTTTTTTTTTTTTTTTCCTCGACACCACACATGAAAATACACATAGAATGTATGGTAGAGTTAGGACTAAATGTTCGTGTCTCACCATTTACATGCGAAGGTACCAGTCAGGGGCTCTCGCTGTCTCTTTGGGGCAGGTAGGACAATAGCGTACCAAGGGGTGAGAGGCAGTGATTGTGTCTGCCCTGGGCATGGGCGATAAAAAGGAAAACTGAAGGCAGAGAATTTAAAAACAAAGAAGCGATTAACAGTTGATCTGCTTTTTTTTGGCACCTTGCCCTGGCAATTCTGCATGATTTCCGTGATAAAAGATTCCTCCGCATCTGAGAGGACCACGCCCACCGTCGCACCCGCCACGCTTTGGTGGGCTGCTAAGTGTAATGGGAATAGAAGACGGGTTTAGGGGAGAATGTTTTATTTCAGTGGAAAATCAGGGCCCTCTGCATGGAGTTCATCTTATTTCTCACTAAGTGGACTTGGTACTTATTTTTCCGTTGGTAGCAACCTTATCTTACCTGTCTATGCTAATAGGAATGTCAAGGTTAATATTGTCTGAGGAATGAGAGATGAGAAATGCCTGCAGCAGCGGGATGATTAACAAGCGAATCTCGAAAGGGTGTCTTTGATGCCTCACTAGACCTCAGCTCCCACATTTCATCTATTGACAGGCCGTGATAGGCGCATGCGAGAGGCCGCGGCCAGTCGCCAGCATTCCTGGTTCAGGACGGAGGTCTGCAAACCACGGCTCACAAGCCAAATCCGGCCCAGGCCTGTTCCTAGTGTTGTTGGAACAGAGACGCATCATGAATTTACATATTGACTGTGTGTGGCCGGATTAGCACCGCAATAGCAGAATCCGAGCTGCGACAGAGAGCCTGTGGCCCACAAAGCCTAAAATATCTAGTATCCAGCCTGTCTCAGTCAATTCAAGTTGCTAGAACAAAATCGCCATAGACTGGGTGGCGTAAACAACGCACATGTATTTCTCATGGTCTGGAGGCTGGGAAGTCCAAGATCAGGATGCCAGCATGAGTGGGCTCTTGGTGAAGAACCTTTTCTAGGTTTACAGATGGCTGTCTCCACATCGTGTGTGTGTATGTGTGTGTGTGTGTGTGTGTGTGAGAGAGAGAGAGAGAGAGAGAGAGAGAGAGAGAGGGAGGGAGGAGAGAAGTGGGGAGGGAAGAGGAAGGAGGAGGGAGGGAGAGGGGGAGAGATCTGTCTCTTCTTAAAAGGGCACGAATCTCATCATGAGGGCTCTGCCCTCATGACCTAATCACTGCCAAAGGCCTCATCTTCAAATCTAATCACATTGGCTCTTAGGGTTTCAGTGTGATATTAGGGTGCACAAAAATTCAGTCCACAGCACAGCCGTTTACAGAAAAAAATGGTGGACCGCCCCCTTATCATAAAGAACGTCAGGCTTATCCAAGCTGACAGAATCCTTCCTAATTCGGCCTCTGTCTCCCGTCATCTCGTCCGTCTGCTTCAGGCACTCAGATACGACACGTTCCCGAGCACTTCCCCACCTTCACACGCTTTCTCCTCGATTCTCTTGGAGCTTGTGCCCTTCTATGCGTCCGGAAAGTCTTTGCTTTAATGTCACTTTCTCAAAGAGCTCATCTTTGACCACGATTAACAAATAATACTTCCAACCTTCCGTCCCTTCTGGTACGTTCTGTCCCCACACCCTGCTTTGTCTTTCTTCAGAGCATTGATCAGCTCCCTCCATTACCATGTACTACAAACAGATGATCGATGGATTTGTCTGCACAATAAACGGGAAAGAAAAGGTTCAAGGATGGCTGCTATCCTCGGGACCTGAACGGCTGGGGAACGGTGACACCATTTGCCGAGCTGGGCAAATCTGTGAGAGGAGCATATTTTGGGAAGAGAGCGTCGGGCAAGATCAAGATTTCCATTTCAGACATGTTATGTTGAACGTATCTCTTAGATGTCAGGGTGGAGTTGTCTGATAAGCAGTTGGATGTACATGTCTGGAATTATTCAGGGGCAATATTGGGTCTGGAGATAAAAATTCATGAGTCATCAACATAGAGATATTTAAAGCCATCGTCTTGGTTGAGATCTGCTAGGCATGCAAGAGAAGAGGGCTAAGAGCTAAGCCCTGGAGCAGAAGAATTTTTAGAAGATAAGGAAAAGGAAAGAATATTTCGAGGATAGGGAAAAGGAAGAAATGAAGGAAAAAAGACTAAAAAAGAGAATCCACTGAGGTATTGGAAAAACCAGGAGAGTATAAGGTACAGAAAGCCAAGTGAAGAAAGGTTGCTGCCCCTCTTTCTCCAGTGAGGGTTGAGAACTGGTCTCTAAATCTGGCCAAGGGCTGAGACAAGGGCAGAAAAATGAGTACAGAAGCCCAGTGGGGTAAGTTCGAGAAGA
This sequence comes from Pteropus medius, assembly GCF_902729225.1. Classification (NCBI taxonomy): domain Eukaryota; kingdom Metazoa; phylum Chordata; class Mammalia; order Chiroptera; family Pteropodidae; genus Pteropus; species Pteropus medius. The sequence goes on along the minus strand of NW_024355990.1, from coordinate 7,179,469 downwards.
GCCCCTAAGGGGAAGGCGAAGAGGTGGAGGCGGAGCAGAGGTCACCACTTCGAGGTGTGTGGTATGGCAAAAAGCAAATGAAGTGATAGCGGGAAGCAGCTCTCCAGAAGGGGGAGATTATCTAGAACGGGGGATATAGTCCAGTGCACTCAGGAGAATAAGACACTAGAGAGAAAAGATGACGCTGAGGGAAGGAGAGATCATCGTGGGACAAAGTCTTCAGGCAGTTCAGGGTGGCCCGGTGCACCAGCGGTGGCGTGGTCTCGGGCGGGAGCAGCTCCGGTCTGCGAGGAAGGTAGAGACAAGGGTCCTGAAGGGGGTGGGGGTCGGTCACCCACCCGTAGGTGGATGAGGGAGTTCTCTTCTGCGTGCTGCTGTTTTTCTCAGTGAACGAAAGGTGGAGGGGAAACGTGAGCTGGTGGCTTTGGAGCCAAGGTCGTGCCTTGACCATGGAAAGGCAGGGGGATTGCCAGGCAGGGCCGAGGGCCCTCGTGAGGCGTGTGGGCGACATTAACACGTGACCAGACATCTCGACTTCGTTGCCCACCAGTCGCGTTCAGATACTCGGCTGCAGTCTCTGCGTCGGTGGAGAGCTGGGTTTAAGAATAGTCTAGGCTGGAAGGAGAGATGGAAGCTGAGAGTTTCTGCGAGGCAGTGACTGAAACGACGGAAGGAAAGGGGGAAAGGGCACGAAAGAGGACGAAATGGCACCGAAGGCAGAGTCGGCAGGTGAAGTTCTCACCAAAAACTCGCCGAGTCAGGGCCATAGGAGAGGATTATCCGCAAGACAGCGGGCAGCGGTTAGAGAGTGGCATCCTTAAAAGCGAGAGCCGGGAGGAAGGGTAGTCGGCGAATGGCCGAGTGTGACCGTGGGAGGGAGCGACCGAGGAAGAGCAGAGGGCGAGGTCATCAGAAGAGAACAGACCCAAAACCTGAGACACCCGAGCAGCATGTGAAAGGCCTGTCACATGATTCTGGAAACAACTGAAGGTTACGATGGGCGTGCTTGGTGTTGGAGGCAAAAGTGAGCCAGGTGCACAGTCTGCCATAGATGAGGGGCAGCGCTTAGCTCACCAAGGGAGGAGATAGTCGATGGCATATGGTCTAAGGCTGTGGGTGTCAACGAAGCTGGTGTAAGGAGAATAAATAGAGGACGGAGAAATGGTCTGGAGGAGAGAGTGTGGAGCAAGCGAGACACATAGCCACCTTCTAGGTCCTGTGTCCATGGGAAGAAAAGAGGAAGCCCTGCTGGAGAAAGGCCGAGCGGGAAGCCATGACCTAGAGAGAAGGCTGGTTTCCACTGCTGCAGGCATTCGAGGGGAGCAATCGTAGAAACGAGTAAGGATACGGGCATTTTGATAACAAGAGACTCTGAGTTAAAGGTCACAGTGGAAGGATTTTGAGGGACTTTCTCTGTGCTCAAAGTTCTCTTTTTTATAAGAACATCAGCTATTGGATTAGTGCCCACCTGGCTGACCTCATTTTAACTTGATTAAGTCTGCAAAGACCCTATTTCCACAAAAGGTCACATTCTGAGAGGCCGAGGGTTAGGACTTTACTTACTATAACTTTTTTGAGAAACCAATCCAACCCATAACAAGGTCTAAGGTCTGAGTGATGGTGGATATCCTCATAGACTAGGACTTTCTATGGCAGACTGCAGTGGAATGCATGCCGGAAAGATTCTCGATGGTTTCTTGGGTGGAGAGCCAGCCTTCTTCTTGGGGCTGCTCTCCGAGAGAGTTTGTAGGACAGGATTAGTGCCGTTATGATAGGGGCAAAGGCCATAACAACTCGAGGTCTACGCAAAGCTCTATGAGCCTTTGTTACGGACAGTGTGGGTAGAGTGGTGGCGGGTAGTGGACCTTAGCTGCTCTTCCCCTCGACCACTTTGCTCACTATATCTCTTGGCCATGCCGGTCTATCTCTGCTTCGAAGAAAGACTTAGGCTTTTCCAGTCTTGACATTTCCCATGGCTGCTCTGTCTCATCACAGAGAGCGCATCTCAGAAGTCACCTGCTCAGAGAGGCCTGCCCTGGCCATTATATCTAAGGCACCATCACCTCTTTCACTGTTTTCTTCATCAAAAGCTTGTTCATCGTTCTTTGAAAAGTACCATTTTCATGTTTGTTCATTTTGTTTCATGTTAGTCTCTCCAGCCAGTCTGTAAGTTTCATAAAACAAGAATATTGTCCCCTTTTCGTTCACCGATGACTCACCAGTGTTGAGAACGATACTTTAGGGTGTGTAGGCGATAAATAATGACAATAACAGCAAGAACAAAAAAGAACAATAGTAATAATAATCTTCGACTGATGAATAAGTGTAGGCATATACAAAGCGAAAATCATTTAACCTCCCTCAACCTCATTCATAAAGACTTTGACCTAGGTTTTATCTTTACGATCCCTCCCAATCTTCAGGTGCCAGTTGTATAACACCCTGACGCAATCTGAGCGACCCACAGGAATGTTAATGCTCAAGGTACATGCTCATCCCTCAAGGCCAGAGAAGAAAGGTCGTACATACATTACACCTTGACAAAAAATCTCTTATCAGGTCAAGATAAGCCATCTAATTTGAGCAAGGAATGGTTTTAGTAACACCTTTCCATCCACTTCACATTAATCCTTTAAGCTGCAGCTAGACTACCTGCTTAAAAGGTAAGGCTAGGGGACAACACGGTCCCACAGGTGAGGTCTGCTGACTCAGCCACCAACTTGGACATTTGGGTGAGTTCCATTTGGTTTTGGTTTTTCTTCTAGAGCATGAGTGGGGCTTCCTGAACTATGGAAGGAGTTTCCTCCTAGGAATCACAGAGCCCTTTAGCAGTTGACCTTAGTCCAATTTTTTAAGAAGATAAAAACAACCAGTTTCATCTCTTTACTTCTTTCTGCAACCATGATTAATTAGGGGCCTATCGTGGCCCACTCTTGACCTAAAGGGAGGCGGGAATTCAACCCTTTTCTCAAGCTCCAAATGTCTACTATGTCTTCCCTTTTAAACTCAGCTAAGCGTAAGGTCATCTGGTGCCCCACTGCCCTATTCATTTATTCTTCGGCTGGGGGACTCAAATGCCAAAGGATGTACTGCGAGACGGCACAGGCCACAGTTATTTGCAGAGCTCTCGTCCTCACTGACTGTGGTCCCACGTCGCCTCTTACACTTTCTACATTCTATTTCACTGGGTGACAGAAGTATCTTTCTCTCCCGCCGAGTAGTTGCAGCAAAAGCTTCCCTCTTCCCTTGTTCCCTAACTCAGAAGCACATGTCCAGAACTTCTCCTGGGCAGGTTAATGCACCTTTGGGGGTTACAGGATCTTTATGAGGCTGAGGAGTGGACGTCAGCAGCCTCCAGCTCTGCCGGGCTGTGGAAGCCACTGCAGTGGGGAGAAGGGAAGACCACAGGAAGCAAAGCCTGCTTTTTTTGATGACTGGTCTAAGGCTTCTTGCTTGAACTTTTGGTTTTATAGTTCTATAAAAGGCAGCTGACAAAAGAGATCCCGTTTCGGGAGGGTCCAGCTGGCTGGGCAGAGCTGGGCGGGGCTGCCCGAACATTTGAAAGCCGACCCGATTTTCATCCATGATGTCAGAGAGGCATGGGGTTCCCAGTGAGCCAGGGGGAGAGACAGCAGACAGCCCGGGCCCGCGCCCCGCCTGGTGCCAGCAGCAGCCTCCAACACTGCCTTCCTGGCAGGTCTGCAAGAGCCTTTTCGTCCTCGGAGACTCTGCAGTGTTTGTAAGGGAAGCGCCCTTGCTCAGCTCGTGGGTGTCTGCCGGGGCAGGAGAGCCTTGCGCCTCCCTCCTCAGGCCCCCCACGTCCTTGGCCAGCCCTCTGTTCCCTTTCACTTGAATGGTGGATGCGGGGAGCCCACAGGCCGGCCGCTCTGAGGCCCACGTCTTTTTAACAGCCGCCACTTCTGGATTTGGGGGGCCAGTCTCTGCTCCCTCCTGTGACTCAGAGGCAGATGCTGGACCATCGTGCTGCCCAAAAGGAAAGAGTGTTGGGGGAGGGGGAAAGGTTGTTTTTAATGAAATCCAATTTGAAAAAAAAAAAAAATTAAGAAACTTTTTTTTGGCTAATTCACATCAAAATACTCTCATCGCCCAGCCCAAGCCTACAGTTTCCTGTGGACAAAGCAGGTTGGCTGGCCAAGCCCTCAGGGGCTGGGGGTGAAGGGACAGCAACAGCTGCCCCCTCCACCCTGACTCAGAGGAGGTTCCTCTCTCCCCAGCCAGGAGCAGGCTGCCCAGCTCCGGGGAGAGGCCAGGAAGAGGGAGAAGGGATGGGAGCCCAGAAGGACGATCGAGGGGGCGCTGGGTGCTCGTTTCACAGTTCTCCCGAGGTCGCAGAAGGGGAGGGCCTCTGGCGGCCCACAGGTCCCACGTGGGTCTAACCTGCAGGCCAAGGCCAGGGGAACGGGGATCCAACAGGACCCCACGTGACACTGCAGAGCGGCTCGATGGACCAAAAGTCTCAACCCATCAAAAATGATCCCGCTGTGCAATCTGAGTCTGTTCCCCTGTTTCCTTGGCTTTTCTTCGTGCCGTCCAGTGACACACGGTCGCTGCACTCACTGATTCATGCAGTCATCAGTGTCAGTTTCAGGGCCTACTGCGTGCTAGACGGACAGACAGACTTTCAGTGAGGGACCACGAGGTGGAGCGTCACGGACGAACAAATTCTCCCCAGAGACCAGGGTTCTTTCCGCGTAGCTGCCCCGGGGGCCAAGGCAGGTGCTGATTTCCTCTGTACCACAGGACGGTGGCCCGCTGATCCTCGCGGCCCGTGTTTGAGGGTGCACGGGGTGCCGAGACTGTCCCCTCCTCTCTGATGGGAAAGGCCTGGACTGGAGATAAAGTTAAAGAAATCTTCCAAGAGAGTAGAACTGGGGTCTCCTCCGCTCACGGTGGGGAGGGCGGACCCCACTGCCAGGGCTCTTTGCTTCATTTTCTTTTGCTCCTTCGTTATGCATTAAATAGTCATCGAGTGCCCACTGTGAGCCGCTGGAGACCCTCTTCCTTATGAGGCATTGCTCTATATTATGAATGCAAAGCGAGTCCAATGTAATTTTTAAAAATTTGCACCGAGAGCAACCCAGGGGCTTGGTACAAGAAGGGGTGGGTGGTGGGTGGTGCTGCGTGGTGGGTGGGGGCGGGCACGGACGTCTCTTGCACCTGTCACACAAACCGCCTGCTTAAACAACATCTCCCTTGCAAAGTGCTCTTCCATGATCTCATTGACCTTCACCGTGGTCCTAGACGGTAGGACCAGCAGAACCGTGCCCATCGTAGAGATGAACAAACTGTGGCCTGCAGGTACGTAATTGACTCATTAGGGCCAAATATTTAGTTATTGGCGTGTAAAGAACCTGACCCAGGACGTACGAGCTGCTTTCTTAGGACTTGCCAGCAATTGTACCAAACCAGGCCTGTAGAGCTCCATCGGGAATGTTCATTTCTCTTCCTTTCGTTCAGTTAATACTATATAGAGTGTCTTAGTCAGTTTAGGCTGCTATAACAAATCGCCATAGGCTGAGTGACTTAAATAATGTACATTATTTCTCTTGGTTCCGAAGGCCAGTCAGTCTGGGGTGCCGGCAGATATGGCATCTGGTAAAGCTCTTCCTGGTTTATAGATGGCCTTCTGTGGTATCCTCACATGGCGGAGACCAGAGAGTGAGAGAGAGCGAGCACTCCTTCCTTCCTCTTCATATAAGGCACGAACCCCATCACGAGGGCTCTACCCCTGTGACCTAATCCCCTCCCAAAGTCTCCACCTTCCAATAGCATCACGTTAGAGGTCAGGATTACAACACTTGAATTTGGGGGGGAAGGGGTACTCCAATGTTCAGTTACTAACAGGCAGAGCTAAAACTTAAAGAACGCTCTAACTGGTCCATACCTTAATGTTACCTGGATTTAAAGTCAGAGAAATCGTGACGTGAGAAAGACTCAGGCCACCGCTGCTGGCTTTGAAGCTGGAGAAGGGGCCGTAGGCTGAGTCACAGGCAGCCTTAATCTGGACGAGGCAAGGAAACAGATTCTCCCCCAGAGCCTCCAGAAGGAACGAGGCCTACCGATGCCTTGATGTTAGCCCAGCGAGACGCGCTGTGGACTTCTGGTCTCCAGAACTGTAAGATAATAAATTTATGTTTTTGTAAGCCACTGAGTTTAGGATAATCTGTTACAGGAACCAAACAAAACTGATGCAGATGGAGAAGCTTCGGTCTGGATAACCCTGGCCAGGTTCCAGTGGTGGCATTCCAAGCATATCTGTGGGTTAGTGGACTATGCACGAGAATCGAGAAACTAAGAAAATGGTTGTGAGGGCTTCAAGGATGGCTCTGCCTGGGTAATTCCTTTAGGCCACTAACAGGGGCTCCCTTTGCTGGGGCCACGCCAACGTCAGTGAGTCTGGCCCCTCTCTGCTTCCCTCCATCTTCTCTCAACAGCAATGGCCCAAGGAGGCCGGTGCCAGCTTCCAGAGCCCAGCTGCGGAGCACATAGACAAGGGGAACATCTCTGTAATGCAAGTGATCTCATGGCTCGCATTTATTGGCAAAAGGCAGCTTCAACAAGTCACCACTAGTGAAAGAAACCACAAGGTCCAGGGATCCCAAGGAGGCCGAAACCACGGACACCAAACAGGACAGTCGGCTCGGCCCGCGCAAATGCCCCATGCCAAGACGTCGCCTCCTCCCTGTGGGCAGAGGCCCTTCTGATGTGATGCTAATCTTGACAGTCGAGTAGGGATGGCCAGTGATCAGGGTCCTACCTGTGAGACTCACAGAACTCTCAGCAACGTGAGAATGAAGAGGCAGAAACCTCCGGGTTCGTGGCGTGGCAGGCCGTGCGAACAGTCTAGGAGTCAGAGCCCGCAGAAGGGCACAGGTGCTTGGCAGATAAACTATAAGCCAGAATATGCCTCCTTGCTTCCTTTTGCCTTTAAAGAAATGTTTCGGTTTCATAATGTAACGAGTGCTGATTAGCATCCGCAGGTGGGCTTGTCCTCGTTCTCAGAATGACATAAGGAAAGAGTTCAGGGCCCTGACCTACCTCTCTTCACCTCTTCCTGGTTGTAGGACCCCTTAGTCTCCCTGAGTCTCATCTTCCTCCTTTGAAAGGGAGAGATAATAATAACAACCTCATAGTGTGATTTGGAAGATTAAATAAGTCAATCATTAAAAAATGACTAGCATATCATAGACAATCAATCAATAATTCCCTTGTTTTGCCCCTTCTTGTCTACATCGGATTAAGCTGTACCATTCATACAGGTCCTGATCCCCCACCTAGAGCCTAACCTTCTGGCTCCAAAAATGACTATAATTTAAATAGTTCACAAAATGACTGTAATTTAAATAGTTCACAAAGTGGCAGAAACTATCACGTTTTAAAAATCCACAGTGAGAGCTAGAGATTCCACAGTCTCCCCTGGCCCATTTCTTTCTGATCCACTCAAACCCTCTTGCTGTCATTCTGTCCCCAATAGCAGTGATACAAACTGCATCCTATCTTCAGCTTAGGAATAATACAGCTCTTTGCAGTTTCTCCAGACCATTCCCTCCATGTCACATGGGTGGCATTCGGGAGCCTCTTTACTGAAGATACTTGTTCACTAAAGTGTTAGTGTTCAGGTCCAACGTCATGCTCTAAAAAGATTAGTCCCTGGGTCCCCAAAACACATTCCTTACCTCCTTGCTTGTCTGTCAGAAGGATGCCGTGATAGTTTAATCAGGGAAGGATATCCCAAAGACTTTTAGCTCCAGGCTTCTGGTGACACAAAGCTAGGATAACAGAATGCCATTCCCAGCTGAGAACTGATTTCTTGGCTTAAGTGAAACCAACTTCTAGGAGGCAGAAAGCCAAATCCTCGGGCCATGCCTTTCTCCTGTGTTCACCTGTCCAGTAAACCTTCTTACCGGGGCAGAGATGACTCTTATTGATGCCTACGTCCCCTGAACAGGAGCAGAAGCATCTGTAGGCTTCTTTCAGCCCATCAAATGACACATTCTCTGATCTCCCCAAATCACCAGAGGCAGGAAAAAAGACTTTCTGAAGCTTCTGGAGCTGGTGTGAGTTCCTCAGGCAACACCAGCGTGATTTGCATTCACGGTCTGGCTCTGCTCAGCCACCTGGGGCCTTCTCTGGCCTCAGTTTCTCCTCTGGGAAAAGACCAGGGCAAGATCACATGATCTCTACGGTCTATGCACGTTCTCAGGACTATTTCCTGTTCCTCCCATTTTTAATATTACGGTGCTAACTTTTCATCCTAGGCCATGAACAGCATTGAAGAATTACCTAGAAAAATACTTGTAGTGTATTATTAAGTGCGTTTTATTTTCATAGCCAGCTGTTACCATGTCTGTGTGGAAACAGTTCACGAGGCAAGTAGAAGTCCTTAGAAATAATGAGCATTAGACGATCGGTCAATGAACATTTAATAAGTGCCTCACCGGGCTGGCTCCTTGGGCACAGAACAAAAGACAGACAGAGCCTCTTCCACAAGTAGTTGACATTCTAATGAGAGAAGACAGGACATAAACATGGAGACCACAGCAACAGTAACATAATGAATGCTCTCGGGAAGAGAAAATTGGGCAATGTGATAGAAAGTCATTGGGAAGGCGTCTTGGCTGGGCTGGGCCATGAGAAATTAGAGGGAAAGAAATGAGCATTTCATGTAGAAGAAACAAAAGCACACAGGCCTAGTGTGCTTGGAAGGCCAGAAAAAGCCCAGAAAGAGAGGCGAGGGCCAGACCCCTTGTAGGCCAGGCTCAGGAGATGAATTTCAAATTGAAAAATCTTAATGATCAGACTTCAGTGATATGAATTGAACTGTTAAATGTCAGAGGAGTCTATGTAATTCTAAATATAAGTAAAGTGAAATAATTTGTAATCACATGTCAGTGGTAGAGCCTGGGGGCCTGTGAGTAGATCGGAGCCTCATTCCCAGCTGATCTGGCGAGTCGACCTGGGAGGCTAAGATCCAGCAGGTGTTCTCATGATGGGACGGTGGGAGGTGGTGAGCGGGACCGGAGAATGCCCCAGGCTCACGGTGTGCTTGGGAGTGGGAGCGGGGCAAGGGAACGCAGGAGGAGCTAGGAAAATTTAACCTGGGATGACCTTGGAGGAATATGGGACGCTGGTAGAGATAAAGATGGGAATAAGCTGGGGACCTTCAGTTTCTGAAATGGAGGATGAGAAGTTTGTAACATGAGAGAATTATGATCAGCACAGACCCCCGCCCTGCCCCTTTTCCACTCCTCATGTGGACCTTACATATAGGAGACTGGCCTGAAATTAGACGAGAGACTAATTTCCTCTGAACTTGATTTCCCATCAACTCTTTCCTAGTGAAGAGTCTAAAAACGACATGTATTTATATTCATATTTAGAATCTAAAAAACAACATGTATTTATATTTTTTTCTTGCTTCAATGTATATAATTCTCTGATGATTACCTATTCTAATTTATATAAGAAAATATTTTGTTTGTCGGTTAATCATAAAAAATAATATTTAGAATAATTTTTTAAAAAACAGCAAGTAATAGAGTCAATCTTATTCCTACCAGTCAGAGTCTGCTCTTAGTATTTTATACTCGGATACACAAGCATTGGTGGAATAAGACTGCATATTCGGTTTTGTCATCTGATTTATTTTCACTGTGAACTTTTTCTATAGCATTAATATGCCGTAAACTTATGAATTTAATGATTGATCTTATTCCTTTATAAGGATATACCAGTATTTATTTAACTATTTCTCCATTATTTCACTTTTAAGAAGTAGTTGGGATTTGATACATGTTACTACTGTGTAACGGGTCTTCTACATAAAAATTCTATGTACTGTTACATCGAGTCTACACAACAGCCCTATGATTGACTAATATTTTCAATTTCCATTTTCCAGATGAGGAAACGAAGGCTTACTAAGGTTTGGTGACTTGTACAAAGTCATCCCAGCCAGTGAGAGGCGGAGGCAGAGCTATTATTATTTTAAGGGATAGTCTCACCTTTACATATTTATGTCTGCAAATAGGTTCTCAAGACAGCTTCTCAGAAGTGGAATTTCTGGTTCAAAGGGTGTGAACTCTGGAGTTTCTAAGATTCTAATGTACATTGCCAGACTGCTTTATGGAGCCGTCCACATCGTGACGTCCTTTCTCCAAACGCAGTTACGTGGTTGTGGTTAATTTCACTGTTCTTTGATGCTCACTTAAGAGGTTGAACTTCCATTTGTTCATACGTGCATCACTTTGCATTTTCCTATGGTGAACTGCGTATTCATATCCTCTGTCTACCGTGAAATGGGACTTAGTCAATAAATTTGGAGAATCCCTTTGCGTACTTAGGGTATTGTTCTTTGCTTTGGTACACTCATGTCGAGTGTTTCATTTTGTACCAAATTTGCTGTCTGCCTTTTAATTATGATAGATCTTCCTTCCTTCCTTCCTTCCTTCCTTCCTTCCTTCCTTTCCTTCCTTCCTTCCTTCCTTCCTTCCTCCTTCCTCCCTTTCTTCTCTCTCTCTCTGTCTCTCTCTCTCTATCTTTGCAGAGCTGAGGGTAGCGGAGGTTTTCTGTGAAGGGCCAGATAGTAAACATTTTGGACTTAAGAGCCATATGTTCTCCATCGCAACCACTCAACACTCTGTGGTAGCTGGAAAGCAGGAATAGATAATACATACACTAATGGGTATGGCCAGATTTGGCCCATGAGTTGTAGTTTGCATACTCCTGATGAAAAAAAAAATTAATCTTACATTGGAAAATCTACCAACTGCTCCCCTTTGAGATTTTCTCCATGGCTTTAATACCCACATAACCCAGATGTTTGATAGACACCTCCTGTCCTGTAGGGACTGCCGAAAACCCGCCCAAACTCCAGTTTGGCAGGCGGTGACATTCAGCATCCTGCTCCTTCCAGACGTTTCTTCCCCTTCTCTCCTTACACAGCACAATGTCTTCCTTTGCTTTACTTCCTTTTGCTTCTCTTTTTGTCTCCCTCTCTCTTCCTTGTTGGGGATCAGGGAGATTCTTCATGTCTCCCACAGAGCAATGTTTATCACTCGGCCTCCTTTACGGCCTCTCCTCCTACCCCAAAAACATTCTCCGGCAAATGAATTCCATTCATAAGTGAAGTTGTGGTGAATAAAATTTTCCCCATCTCATTATACATAGACAAACTAAACCAAGCTCAAGATCAGAGATATATCCATCTATATTTTATTTTGGCTTCTTTTTCGTGCATTTGACTATTTAGTCCTTTTGGTCTTTGTATTGTGGTGTACACTTCGAGAAATGATGCCAACTTTATTTCACATAGTTAACCACTTATCCCAAAAATAGACTTGGGTATATATAGAAGAGTAAGTTTATGATTAAGTCTGGCATTCAGAATTAGAAGAGAAGGAATCATTAAATAATGCTGGGACATCTCTGCTCATTCTCTGGTATCAGCTCTTCTACCGCCGCCAGGCTGTTTTGATTACGATATATTATAATAGCTCTTTAAAAAATGTCTTGGCTACTCGCACCATTTCTGCTTCCAGATAAATCTTAGATTTACTTTTCTAAGGGCCCCCATAGTCTGTGCTATTAGGATTTTTATTACAATTATTTAAATCATAATCTAATATAAGAAGAATTTATCTCTTTATACCCTCTGATCTTCTGACCAGGAATACCTATCCAAATCTCATTTCGTATCTTTTTAGTAGAATGTTTTAGTGTTTGTCATAACTGGTTTCAAAAAAAATTCTTAATTTTTAAATTCGAATTGAGAATCATTAACTAGGAGTTGATGCTGTAGGAGCAGAATTCACTAGCATTTTCATGTGTGATTTTTACATTAATAATCATTAGCGAGAGGACTTTTTATTTCCTTCTATAAAAAATACCCATAATTTTTTTATTGGGTCTTTTTTCTCTCGCCATATCAGTCATCTTCCTTTTGGCTTTTCTCACTCTCTTAAACTTTTTGTCTGCACCTTGGGAGTTTCTCAAGTTTGTTCCACATGACTAATTCCACTTTCTACAGTGTCAAGTTTATTCTTCAGCGTCTCCAAGATAGACATGATTTCTGACATTACAAGCTCTATTGCTTTTCGGTCATTCTATTCCTCTTCAATCCCTTTCACATTCTCTGTTAATTGACTTTGTTCCGTTCAAAGGATGCAAAAATGGCTTGACGTCTATGAAGCACAAAGAGAAAACCAGGAGGAGTAAACCAGTTAAAATGAAAAAAGATCGAGGAACAGAGAATTGGGTTGGTTTGTTTTAATTCTGCTCCTTCCTATAAGAGACAATTACGAGAGGTATGCTTCTCCTTTTGTTTTCCGGATAAAGTTCTGTTTTCTTTGTGTTTGACTATTTGTCTCCCATGGGGGTGATGTTGACTTTTCTCTGTCTCTCTGATTCTCTCTCCCTCTCTCCCTATCCTAAAAGAAAGAGAGTTCCGTTCAAAAGCGGTGTTTGCAAACAGCTTCTACATTTGGACTCTTCTTAGCTTCCCTCGATCTTCGCTTCTGGGCTGATTGAAACTGTATCTTACCTGGAAGATAAGTTGAAAAAATAAGTGAATCCGTAAGTCAATGAATGTAAAGGGGCAGGCTAATGAACGCATTTCCTCAGCCCCATATCCAGAAACCCGATAGAGATTTCTGCCAACATGTTCATATCTGAGATTTTCAGGTCTAAGACTCCTGCGCCCTGTCAACTATTTAGTGACATTTGTTAAATGCTTCTCTGAGATGTCAAACATACGCTCCGTAAGGCTGTGCAGCAGGAATGCACAGAGCCACGGGAGCCTGCCAGAAGTGTGGGAGACAGATACACTCTGCTCCATAAATCTCGTTTCCAGGCGCGAGAGATGCAAGCAGTGACTCAGCCGGTGACTCAGTGTTTCCCAGCTGCGTGGGTGCTGATCACGTGAGTCCCAAAGGTTAGACATGGGCCACAGGGCACTGAGAATTAGTCCTAAACAGCACAGGAGCTTGGAAGAGGCCAGAAAGACCCCTGGGAAGAGGTCCTAACTGTGCCTCTTCGGAATCCAGTGACAGGAACGATAGGATTAAGATGGATGGGGCAGAGTGAATGACAAAGCCCACACAGTCACATTGAGCTCCCTGTCCAGCGTTAAATCATTCTTCAGCATCACATAACAGTTAAGAGCTCAAAGTCTGCCTTTGGCGTACCAACGTCTGCTAGTCAGTCGTTTTAGTCCACCTCTGCATCAAGAGGCGATGGGGCGTGCGAGCTCACCAGCTCGCCATCAGGCAGGGTCAGGTGTTGCATTTTGGCCAGTGACCTGTGAGCAGAAGTGATGTATGTCATTTCCGGACCATAACTGCTCCAGTGCTCCCAGATAGTGAAGTTTGAAGTAGGTGAGGCTTCCCTCAGTCTGGGGCTTTGAGGAACTGTGTGGGCCTGTGGGATACACGAGGAATAAACTTTGTTTCTTTAAACCATTGAATGTGAGGGCTATTTTGTGGGCTTTGAGGGTTACTGATTACCATGGTGTAACCTAGATTCTTTTGACAAATAGAGTCTCTTATTAACTGCATGTTCATGAGCTACTCTCTGAGCCTCTCTGTTTTCCTCATCTGTCAAATAGAGAAAATTGCAGTGCTTGCCGTATAAAATGGATAAAAAAGGCATTGCAAAGTGCTAACCAATGTATCTAGCATATAATGCAAATGTTACTTCTTTGCCTCACTTGATTCTCCATGACATAGAAAGTAACATGAGTGTTCTGTCAAATGATCTCAACTTATATCTGAAAAGAGAATGAGAGAGAGAGAGAGAGAGAGAGAGAGAGAGAGGATCCTTTGGAAACTTCTCTCATTTACAGAGCAATTAATGGGATCCTTATCAAAACAGCCAACACTTTATTGCCCAAGCTGCACCTGCACGTGTGTCCAAGGTCTCAGGAGATCTCAATTACTTGAGCCATTTCAGATAAATATCTAAGGAGAGTGAACGTTCCAACTCCCCGGGACAGCGTTTCCACACGTCATTCCTCTCCCTCTTCATTAAGTTCCAAGATGATAGGGGCAGATCTCTGGGAAAGCGGGATTGCTTTCTAGAGGCTTTTCCTTATTTTCCCACAGCAGGGAGGGAAGCCGACTCAGGGTGTGGTGTCCCCACCTGCCTTCTCCACACACACATTCTCCTTGGGGTGTCTCAGCATACCAGAGGTGTGGTTAGGTGAGTATCACTCCACCCATGAGGTGTCTTCTTGGCCAAGCCTCATATGACCCAAACTCTCATAAACAGGACTGTGTGGTAGAAGGAATGATGGAGATATATTTAGAATCCATTCTCTCCCCCATAGAGTATTGGCTATGTCTTCCAAGAACAACCTACCTTCAATAAAAATACCTTTTTCTAAGCATTTCCTTGAAGGTACCCTATTCAAGTATTCTCCTCACCCCAGAAGGCTTCTTGGATGAGGGGCTGACACCATCCCAGCCCAGATGTGGTGGCTGAGGGCCACAAAACACCCCAGCACAAAACCAGGGGAGGCCTCACACTGAAGCTGCAGGGTGCTTCCCTAGTGTTACACCAAGAGAGCCACCTTCCCACAGGTGCTGTTTAGACTTGTCTCAAATGTAATCACACAGAGTGGCCAATGTCCCAGGACAATTAATGCGGTTCTTCAAAGCTAGTGATTATAGCCAAGCTCAAAATCTAAGCCCCTCCTCTAGTGGGGATAATATTGCACAGACAGGCTCTCTCCAAACCCATATCTACCCCTCCAGGAAAAAACATGAACCTCCCATCTTCATCCAGGTTATATTGTCAATGTCCTCCCCCATACCAGTCTGTTCTCATTGAACATGACCCTGAAATTTTTCTAACCAGTGAACATCCGAAGACTGATCTCAAGAATTAAAGAAGACAGAGCCATCTGTGAAGTTGGGAGCAAAGTCGTGTATGTGTGTGTGCGTGCGCAGTGTGCAAAGCCTGTATTTAATAGATCTTTCAAAATGGCAGAGTCAAAAATGGAATGGTTAGACCCTAGACAGTCTTTTTTCAACCTTACTTCAAAGAAGCAACAGTGTTTTAGATTCTTCGCAAAGGATAAATGGTACTACTGTCCTGATTCTATAAACACTGGCATTGAGGGATGATAAGACAACCCTGTTCACTCTGGTACTGTCCATCTACACTTTGCTTCTTGTAGGTATGTGTCCCTCCACTCCCGTCTCCTTTATTAAAGGTAGGGAGAACATGGTGATTCTTGCCAGAAGTCTGGACCAAGTTGAAAGACGTCATTAGTTAAGACCAGGGAGCCTCCAGTTGTGAGACCCTCCAGCCCACAAGCCTAGTTCCAATAGGATAATGGATGAGGGGCCTGAGAGAAAAAAGAGAAGGGAGACTCATTGGATATTGTGTGTTTCTTGATGCTCTCTCAGTCTCTTAATTGTTTAGGAAATTCCACTGGAAGAAGGCAAATTAATACAACATTAATTTGAGGACATTAATTTGAGGACATCTAAACCCAGGAAGTCCAGAAACAGCCTGAGAAGGTAGAAAGAGAAAGATCTACTTTTGTTTCTCTTCAAAATCCTCATTTTCTTACCTCACCCATAAAGCCTCCAAGATGCTATCATATACAAAATAGTAATTAATAGGCTCTAATTTCTCTTCTAGTTCTAAGACTCTTTAACTCTAGATTTAAATGATATTAATAAGATCATTTGACTCTCTGGTTCACAGATGAGCACTTAGTCATTTGACCTTTCTCACTGACCTCCTAATAGTAGGTCTCAAAGATAAAAAGAACTTGGTTCTTCCTTATTAATACTGTTTCTCGAAGATTAAATTACTGCAATGGATGTCTGTAATTCATAGACCTTATTAGGAAATTCCAGATAATGAGTCTCCATTAATCCAATATGGCCTTTCCACAGGCCGCCTTTACGGTCCAGTAAGGAGTTCACATCCCTTTCCTGAACTTTCTGCCAGTTGACTTTACAAATGGAGCCCCCATAACATACAACGTCTTGTGATTCACAGCTAAAAGAAGGCATCCCTGTGTAGATAAACTTTTAACTACGTTGAGTTGTATCAAACAGGTACACATTTTCAGATGGAAAAGCAGTCTTTGACTCAGATTATTCTCATTTATATTCAGATCACCGTATTATAAATTACAGACACTGATCACCTATTGTGAGTGAACAAAATGTTTGATTTGTATATTTCTCACACAGTAGTTTAATATTTTATCTATTTCTGTCTTCTATCCAAAAAGCCATTATGCTTAAAGGAAACACAAAAAAATAAAATAAAATAAAAAGCTCATGGCAAATGTCCTCACCCTCCAAGCCCACTCTAGATCCTTAAAGTTGCAGGGAGCTGTCCTCTGTCACCACCACCTCCACCACCGCCATCAATTTTCAGAGGACTATAAATCATTTCTTTCCACACTGAAACTACAACTGACAACTGCTGAGAGCATATGCCAAAGGGTGTGTCATAGCCAAAGGCAGTCAGAGTCCCTACAGGAATCCTGTTCTCAGACTCGGGGACCCTGAGATACCACTGGAATTTGCCTAAAGGCCAGAATCAATAATCACAGAGCTCCCAGTGGAAAGTTCAGGATTTCCTCCAGACTCCCTCAGCCTGCTGTAAAATATGCTCCTTGCAAGAAGATGCCGTGGATGTCAACAAAGGGGACCCAGAAATGCTCTACCTGCCATCAGCCAGATTCTGCCACCCACAATGGCACTGTACTTACATTATTGCTCACTTTCTGTTTTATGATCGAGGACTCTTATCTCTCTCATCCACCACGCTGTTTGAAATAGTCACTTTCGACATCCATCCTCCTTTATTAAGGGTGCTTATTTGTGACATCTTCCACTTTCCCTATTTACTTATACTTGACAGTCGGTCTTTAGGAAGTACCTAGAAACCAGAAATATCGCCATCACGGAATTCTAGGCAAGTTTGAAGACAGGAAAGCTTGATTTAATTTGGTGTGTTACATCGATTTAACGCATGGGAAACATGTTCCTGAGATGGAATGAGTTGCAGAAAGAAATCAATCAGACAACTGATGGAGAAAGCAGACTGCCTTCCAGGTCCTTCCATGTTGGCGGAGTCAGAGTTATGGTTCCGTTTAGAGTAAATCTCCACTACATCGTCTGAAATACATTAAAAAGACGAGCATGCTAAACAGAAGTTTTAAAAATAATCTGCAATTGAATTTTTACAATCTCAAGATCCAAATGATCCAACTTGGGGGGATTCTGATAATTTGTATACAAACGTACAAGAAAGGAGAGCCTTCTAGTGAAACAAACAGATGATTAGTACTCCAGAGAGTCAAGACATTGAAGGTAAATCAAAGAAGACTTTACCGAAGTTAAGCAACTTGGCTCAAGTCTTAAAAGCCAAGAGAGGGACTTGGAATCAGTGCTGAACTCTCAGTCTGCAAGAGTTAAGACTCGAGAGTCTGGTGAGGTACACAACAGGTGTAAGGTCATAGCCAACAGCTACGTAACACACGCAAAATAGCTTCTTTGCTTACCCAAGTGATGTCAGATGTGACAGGGGAAGATAGTAAAGTGTTAATTACTATAGTGAAATAATAGAGTGAAATAGAATGCAGAACATGCGAATTGCTTACTCTTCACACCTACTGTGCACTGCATGGTCAAACTGAAGATGTCGTGTTCTCCAGTATTCCATTTTAGCCCGCCCCGTGTCCTTAATTTTTGTTCTTGCCACACCCTCAGCTTCAGCTGTCACCTGTATGCTGTTGGCCGATAACTATTAAATCTACTTTTCCAGTCACTGTATCTCTGCAGTTTTAGGAATGCAATTCCGTCTAGTAAACATCTCTGTTTAAGTGTTGACAAGCACCTCAAACTCAGTGTCTTCAAAGCCAAAATGAAGGCTGCTGCACGTCAAGGGATGGGAGGACCCCATGATGTACTTATCAAGGGAAAGTCTGCCATTCAAAAAACATCCTAATCCTTAGCCCTCCCATCAGGCTCTGCAAACTCTCTCATCTCCACCCACTCATTCTTCGCCAGGCACATGGGCCTTTCCCTTAGTTCACTAAATCCAGCTCATTCCAACCACACAGGCTTCACACTTGCTGTCTGCTCTTTCTAGATGGTTCTCTGATCTTCGCCTACCGAATTTCTGATAAACACACGTATCTCAGCTCAGATGTCAGATCCTCCAAGAGGAATTTTTCGACCTAAAAGACACTTCTTTCCTGTGCTTCATTCTGTATTGTTCTGTGGACCCTGCTCTGTGGTCTTCAATATCTATAATTCTTATTCACTTAAAAAATTTTTATTCCCCCCATCATGGGAGAGAGAACTTTTCCTTCCTTAGTCACTACTTCCCTAGAACAGCATTTGGTGCATAGTAGACAGCTGTTGAATGTTTGTTGGATGAATGAACGATTGAATGACTCCATGAATCATCACCCCCACAGACCTATCTCTCCTATCTTTTCTCTACCTTGGCAAATGTCACTGCCATCCACCTAATTACTCAAACTAAAAAGCCAGAATTCAAACTACATACTTCCTTCCTCGATTCCATCATAAAATCATCAAAAGAAAAAGAAAATACTTTGTGAAATATTTCTCCAATCTAACTCCTCCTCACTGCCTCTGGGTTGCTCTCCTAGTTGAAAGATTCCTCTTTGCTCACCATAAACAATCAGCCTCTCTGAATCAGTCCCCCGCCATTGAACATTTTCAATTTACCAAGTAGATATTTCTAAAACCAATTTGATCTGATACATCACTGACCTTCTCAATGATCCTTCAAAGGCTTCTCATTGTCTAAGGATAAACTGTGAATTCCCTATTCTGTCCTGTGAGGTCTTTCATGAGCTGGGTCCTCTTTGCCAGACCAGCTCCTTTTCTTACCATCCCTTTTTATTAACTTCGAGCATAGAGCTCACACTCCCCCTCCACCGCCTGGTGACTGTGCTCAGATGTTCTACTCCGCCTCAGTGTCCTGTGCACATTCATGCACCTGCTGTGGGACAAATTGCTAATAACTAGTAACAGCCTAGCTTGAGCATTTTCCAACTTGTCTGGATACACTTAGGTGCACCTCATCCCTCTCGCCTTATAGAATTTTTCAAGCTGCGATAATACTCTTTCTACATATCTGTTGTCTTCTCTTAGTCTCTATGAGGTCGTTGAGGAGCTGTGTCTTCTTCACCTTCGTATTGTTAGCACCTAGCATAGGGCCTAGCACTTTGAATTTTTTGTTCTTATCGAATTAATAGGTAGGAACATGTCAATAAATCTGTGGCAGATAAATTTTGTGGTGAGTTTTAATCAATTATATTCCCCCGGAATTTCTTGTTGACATGTTGGCTTCTGACTAGGAGCCATTACTCAAATGCTGAAAAGATTACAACTCCCATAAGAGCATCTCTTTCAGGCGGCACATGTGTAGAGGGCTCCAGGAATCAGTGCAGAATGTGATAGAGGGGGCCACACCCAGGCCCTGCTGGCTCTGAGCCCTTCTCATTTTAACCATTTAAAATACTTTGCAAATGGGATTAGCCTTATCTAGTTTCTTACACAGCATAGCCATTCACTTTTTCCTTTTAAACGATAGGAGACTTCCTCTTCAAGTCCTTTTGGAGAATCTGCTAATGGAGTTGCTCTTCTCCACAAACAGTGATAAAATTGGACAAAATATATAAGGCACACCTATTTCCGGGCGCTGGAAAATAGGTGGCCCTGGATTGAGATTCTCGAGACAGCGGAAATGCACGAGGCAAGCCTTCCGTTCACCTGGGCGTCTTGCTGGGGAATTTCCCCACCGTGGCACAGGGAAGTCGAGCCCACATCGCAGTCCCACAGGGCAGAGGAAGCAGAGACCAGAGTTTAGGAACACAGACGCAAGTGGAAATTTCAGGGCCAGGTGTTAGGAAGGGTGGAAGTGCATGGGTCAGGAGGGCCGGTGTAAAGAGTCTGTAAGGTTCTCCACCAGACCTCAGCCGGAAGCTGGGCTGCAGACGTGTGTGGTAAGACACCAGAAGGCCTTGCAGAGAGAAGCTGTTTCGGGGCTAAACAGAATGGGAACTCTAGACGTCACATAGTATTGGGAGACATGGAATTATTCTTCTATCCAGTATAGAGAGATACTGTTAACATCCTAGGCACGCAACTGGACGCCAGGGAGGCCACTCCTTAGGAATAAGGCCCACGATTTAAAGCAGGGATCAGCAAACTATGGTCCATGGACTGAACAGGTGAAATGATACAAGATGGGAACTTGTATCTACAGGAAAGAGAGAAATGCACCTACAGTATTAAATATATGGGTATATAATAAAACATTAGCTGTTTTTTTCTTTAATTTCATTAAAAGGAAGATAACACAGCTAATGTCCAATCTAGGGTTTATAATATACGTACAAGTAAAATATGTGGCAAAGGATGGGGGTGTGTAATAAATGGAATTATTCTGCTTTCTTCTTCTTGCCTGCCTGTTTAAACTGGGACAGCAGTCTTCTCCTGCTTTTGGACTGGGATTTACACCACTGTCTCCCTTAGTTCTTAGGCCTTCAGACTCAGATTGAAATTACATCATCGTCTTATAGTTTCCATCTATAGATGGCACATCCGGGACATCTCAGCCTCCACATCTGCTCATAATAAATCAATCTCTCTTTCCTTCTCTCTCTCTCTCTCTCTCTCTCTCT
>NW_024355990.1:7074090-7158717 GCF_902729225.1 Pteropus medius | reverse complement strand
TCTCTCTCAATACTATATATATTTGGTTTCTTTGGAGAACCTTGACTAATACAGTTCTTATATTCATGACATTTGTGATGTAAGGTAAATGACGTGGTCCCTAAATGTAAGTGAACTGTAAAAATCCAATAGAGGAAACAAAATAGTCAATTAAAAATATTCAAGTGTAAATATTCAATTACACCCCTTCCCCCCAAAAAAGAACAACAAACAGGAAAAGAAAACAGAAAAATGATACATGAGACATATAGGAAAAAATTGTTGACTTAATATACAACCAAATCAGTAATGATGTTAAATGTGAATGGACTAACTCTAATTATAGTTTTTGCACAATTGGCTAGAAAAGCAAGACCCAACTATTTGCTATATATAAGAAACTCATGCAAATCACCCATATTTTAAATAAAACAGTTTGAGTAAATACTGCCTATAAATATATTCAACATTTATACTCTGTGAACATTTTTTAAAAACTGATTTTCTTGGCTTGTTTATGGCTTATAAGTACAGAACTAAAGTGTACTATCTAAGCAGATAAATAATAGATAGATGAGAGAGAGAGAGAGAGAGAGAGAGAGAGAGAGAGAGAGAGAGAGAGAGAGAGAAACAAAGAAAGAAAGAAATTTTTGCCCTAAAACATCAATGAGTATATTATTTGGGATCTCTGTCTTCGAGATTCCAATAAATCTGCTCATCTCTTGTTGCAGCCTCCTACTCAACATATTATTCTATTTAAAATTTTATATGTCTTATCTTTCTTTATAGATTAAAAACTCATTGAGAGTTTAAACGCTGAATAAATATTTACTGTTTACTCAGTAAATACATCAGGCATTTAAGATACAACTAGGAACAAGTTTCGCCAGATGTTTACAGTCTAGGGAAAAGAAATGAGAAGCAGCAGACAATTATAATAAACTTAAAGATAGGTATTTGGTAGATAAATAGATGAGAAAATGAATGAATGGACAAATTTCTCAGATTTAGTAGTTTTGATATCTAAATTAAGTGCAACCACAGTCTGAACAATCCTGAGGCATCTTCATGCAGTGGCAGCTGGCAGAGAAGAAAGCATAATATCAGACAGGAACTAAGACCCTTAATAGGATTTGCCCTGAAAACTTGGCATCTCATAAAGCAACAAAGTAAAGGCATTCTATACTCTATTCCCGTAGAGCACAAACAATGTCTTTCAAACGCATCATATGAATGATAATGCATTTGTTGTTCTTTAGCTTTAATTTAATTGTAAAAAAATGCAGTATCATGTTTTGTTCCACAAGGAGGAAAATAATCCATGCGTTATGCCAGCCAATAAAAGCAACTCAATAAGAGGTCTAAACTTCTGATTATATCCATTTCCCTCAATTCTAGTTTTGGATTTTTTTTTTTTTTTTTTTTTTGGAGGAGTTGGCATTCAATCAAACTTAAGACTTAATGCAGGTCTTACATATCATTGCTACTGCTGTTTATGTGAGAAGTAGGTATCCTGCAAAAACTTGAAAGAACACCAGCTCATCATGTTGTGGCTTTAGAAATGACCGAATGCAAGAATTTAGTGTCGCTTCCTGTGACACCATCCAGAGAACCAGCATCATAGTCTTATCAGTGAAAGACAGAGGCGATCCATAATTTGGGATTTGGAATCCCACTCATCTCAGCACACAGTCCTGAATATTTCAGGAAGGGTAGCTGGCTGACTTAAGAAGTCAATTAACCTTTGTCACCTTTCAGCCAAACTCTCTTTACTCATCTCGGTGGAAATACTCCATGAGCCCCGTTGTGGCACAGTTCTATAGGACAGGCTCTGTCCTTTACGCATCACATTACCCACGCGCCCTCACCTTTCCATGCCATCCTGTCTTTATTTTGTTCGACTATTCATTCCTCTATATGTGACTCGAGGGGGACGAATACTGATGAGCCCCAATCAACTATATCATCCTTTCCTCCTTGAGGGTGATTGGCTTAAAAAAGGGCATGTGACCCAATTCTTACCAATGAGAGGTACGGGAAGTCTGAAAAGGGAGAGGTTTCAAAGGAAGACTGACTTGTTACTCAAAGGAGCCAGAAAGGGCAGGTCCCTTTCTGTTGCATGGTGACGTGTCTGTGACCCCTCAAACTGCAGCACTAAGGACAAAGGGAGTGTGAGATAGCAGGCTGAGGGTGGCAATACAGTCAGAAGAAACCCAAGCCCTGGAAGAGCCAACCCTGCGTTTCCCCATCACAGGGCATTGTATTCTATGACGAGTCTTTCTTATTAAGACAGTTTTGCCATGATTTTTTCCCCTCAAACCAAGGGGATCCTGATACCATTCCTTCTTTTTGTCCATTTCTAAAGTGATCGCAAACTCAGGATTGCAGAGGGGCGAAGGTGAAGAGGGGCACACAGAACTGACGTGTAGAGACAAAGAGGACTTGAGTTACCATGTTGGCTGAAACCCAGGCATGACATCACCCCCAAAATGTTTCGTTCATTTGAGGACAACGCATCAGAACCCGTAGGTTACCAGGCGAGAATAGAGCACAGGCATTTGATCCTAAAGCCATTTCTTTTCCTTGCAAATCAGTGGGCCAGGAACTGGAGCAAACTTCTGGAAAGGATCATCGAATTTCCCTTTCATTTCTTTCAGCTTCAAGAAGACAAATTTCAGTTTAAGAATTATCCTGATATTTGAGAACTAGTTGTTTTTCTAGCCTTACTGCATAATAATAGCAATTTTTAATCAAGTTCTTCCATCGTTGGCCAGTATAGTCTAGAGTGAACAGTGATGTTAGTTGTGAACCAAGAAATAAAAAGACAAAACCAAATAGGGAATTCTGAAGGTTTTTTAAAATAAAATCAAATAAATTTACTCCAATGGGCATTACAAAGTTGCCTATTATGTGATTGGTATGGTTCTAGGTCCTATTGTTCCTTTGATTCATATGACATTTGAACGTAATCCCTGCCTTTAGAATTATTATTGTCTAGAAGGAAAGAGAAAATAGGTATGTGTTAAATAATTATAACCAGAAAGAAAGTAACAGTGTTATACTATAGTCTGAATAGAACGGTGAGTAACTGATGGGTCAAAAAATGCGGTTGGTCAAGAAAAGCTTTCTGGGGGATTTAAGTGTTAAACCAGGTTGCAAATGAAGTCAGGAACGTGGATCGAAGACACTGACCCGAGTAAGAAACATCAGCTTAGGCAGGTGGCCCTTCGCTGTCGCTGTTCCTCTCAGGATGCTGTGCGATGTAGCACACGCAGCTCGGACAGGTACCCAGCCCCACCCCCTCTGCTCTCCCATGGTAATTCTCCTTTGCTATTTATTAGCCGATGGAGAAAACAATAGCGTCCCAATACAGAACAGGAGTCGGCGTTTCCCTTTGCGCTCAAAACTCCGCGGCCTCATTACGGTGCAGTTCTGATCAGATGGCCTCGCCAATCACCACAGACGTGCACGCGCTTCACTGAAACTTCGGGTTCCCGGCGACAAACCCCTTTCTCCCTGTTCTCTGCTTTGCAACCGGACCACCTCTAGTCTCTCAAATATGGCGCTCCTGGATGTGACCTTCGACCCTCAGGAAGAGGGTGCCATCCGCCCTGTGACTTTAACCGTTTTCTGCTCTCGCTTGTTTAGCTGAGTCCACTGTCCCCTTCCCCCGCCCCCAACTCTCTCCCTGATAAAAGCTTGTTTTCCCCAATTCTGACAGCCCCCCGTTCCATGCCAGATTCCACGGTGTCTTCTCAAAGGCATCCTGTAGTTTTGTTTTTAGAAGAGATTCATAAATTTATGAACTATTTTCTTCAGAGTCCTGATAATCTTACCTGTTTTGTTCCAGTTTCTGAGTATATTTAACCAAGCAGGTAATCCATGACTTTTTCACAAATTAAATAACTTAGGTTGTTTAAAAAAAATGAGCAAAAGCTACGCAGGAGAAAAAAAAAAAGCGCTCAGTACATCCGGGGAAGAATAAGGACTTAAGGCCAAAAACAAAACTAGCCGCATTTTGGAATGCCGAATCTGAGCCTTGATATGGAAGTACTACTTAGTAGAATATGGTACGCTAAGTTTATATCTACTTCATCTCATTAATTTTCAATATGAATATATATAAATATGTATATTTACAAAAAATGAGACTCGACAATTTTGAGGCCCTTGCCGAACTGGGAATAACTAATAAGTGATAAAACTCAGAATCCAACCTACTTCTCTCTGACACTAATATTATGCATTTCCCATAGTATCTCTGCTTGGCAAAGAATATAGTTGTCAGAGGCCACAAATTTCCTTCTTGCAAGGAAGAGAAAAAAAAAAAACTTCTATTTGATCAAAGATTCCAAATAAATTTCTAGATATAGTACTGAGTTGAGAGTGCTCATCCACTGTCCCTTTGCCCTATTTCTGTGTAAATTATACACACAACACGTTGCACTTTAGATATGTTAATGTTTTGCCAGACATGACAGATGGCCAATGTCATGTCATCATCTTGCAGGTAATTCAAGACTATCCCTTATATCTTTTCTTCCATTGATTTTGTTTCTTGCTCATGGCTTCTTAAAATCTCAAAAATTCCACTTAAGTGTTTTTGTTTACTTTCATCATAGGCTAAGGGAAAAAGTAGGTTATCTAAGAATAACATCTGAATTTCCCAAAGTAGTCCTTAAAATCCGATACTTTATCACAGTCACAGAGTGTTATCTTCAAATGTTTTCATCTGAAAAATCTACTGCTTACTTAACTTGGTGCTAAAAAATGAAACTCAGAGCTCCCCAATGAGTAACCTGTCATTTCTCTTTAGGCTGGTCAACCCCACAGAGTACGTGTGAAGGTTGCAACCTAAAAGGACTAACCATAGGTGTCAGATTCTGAGGAACAGGAGCAGGAGCAGAGAGACTGCAGTGGGGACGAAACTGGCATTTACACACTGACCGTTACCATCAAATGAATTAATGGCACAGATTACTGAGTTAACAGTTCCGCTGGTTGATTCTAGGGCTGCATCAGTTTACTACAAATCGACTTAAAAGCTATTCCAGAAAGCTACTGGTTTCAAATCAGAGCTCCGGGGCCCTTAGGAAGAGAGCAAATGGAAGCAGTTGGTTCTCAGGAAACAGTTTCTGGTCTGCCCCATTTGAAAACACAGAGGCAGCAAAATTGAGTCTTACAGAAATCTGATTGGGAGAGGTGGGGTGAGAGGTGGGCAGGAGACCAGGAAGAAGGCAGTCTGGGTATGAGACCCCCTGCGGTTGGTCAGATTTAGTTGCTAAGTCTCAGGAAACCTTGGACGCTTTCTCTTGGAAATTAAATTGAGATTTGAAACTAATGAGGGGCTGAAGTATAGAGAATGTGGGATAGCATGTGTAGCTAATTATTCCATCCAGAGAGGACAAAGGGACCTTGGGACATTTTCATACGGCCTATAAACTAGGGAAATTAATCCTAAAAGCTTGGAGGAAAATAAATTGGTTCCCATCACAAAAGTGCAGATATTAAATCTGCTGATAATTTCTCCTCACCTTTCTAAGAGGTTACATTAGGACCAGGTAGGAGATTTTAGTCCCAATTAAGGTTGACCTGACTCTTTTGTGAAAATTTGGTTAGGAAAAAAAAATAATTTCTTGGACTGCTCTAAGGATTTTCATGTAAGAATTCAATATTCTGGGGGTGTAATTTTATTTTCATAGGAAAATTCTTTCCTAAAGAGAGGAAGGAAAGTTATCAAGAACTGTGCTATCTAGTGAGGCAGATAACTAAGTTTGTGTCCCCACTATGTTCAAAGTCCTGCCTCATTACGCTGTTGGGGGAGAGGAGCTTTGGGGATTGGGAGGGAAAGAATAAAACATAAAAAAATAGAGAAATTAGTTTTATTCTCACAGAGTTCCAAGTGGTATATATAATACGGGCCATATCCTTTTGAAAATTATAAAATAAAATAATTATATCGGTGAGTTGTTCCCGAAGTAGGCTGATTTTTAGCGTCATTAGAACTTAAAAATGAAAACCAAACACAAAGGTTCTGAGTCCTGCCCCAGACTCCGCTGCGTTTAGCCCAGGCATCTTTTAAGTTCTCCTTGTAATACTTATGATCGGCCAGTTTTATGAAATACTTGTCTCATTTATAAATCATCAGACATCTGGGGATATGGTGAAATTTGAAGGATTAAAAAAAGAAATCCTTCCAGACAATCATTAACATGTAGAAAACTCCAAATCTAGAGACGTGGGCAAAAGCGGGGTTCTTTAGGGGGCAATCGCATAAGCACTTGGCAAACAGAATTTTCTAACAAGTTAAAACTAACAGACTATGTGCTACGAGCTGACATGACGCACCGAAGTAGGACAGCTTTGGTTCTGTCATTTTCTGCCTATGCTACTGGACTACAGAATGGATTGTACATAAACGAACGGGCACAACTGGGTTCCAATAAAACTTTATTTATGGAGACTGAAATTCGAATCTCATATAATTCTCACATGCATTAAAATAATTTTTCTTTTCTTTCCTTTTATTTTCAACCACCTAAAATTGTCAAAACCATTCTTAGCCTGGGGACCATAGCAAAACCAGCCATGGGCGGCACAGCCTCGCCAACCACAGGCCCTATCACTCAGCACACCTCCAGGTCTCACTCATCCTGCGTTTCTTATCGACTGAAAACACCTTCACTTAGGAAATTTGTAAGAGGGTAGATCTCATGTTAAGTGTTCTTACCCCGCCCTCCAACACAAAAACAAAACAAACAACAACAGAAAAAGAGACACAAGGAAACTTTTGAAGGTGACGGATATGTCTATTACTTTGATTATGGTGATGGTTTCACAGGTGTTTGCATATGTCCAAACTCATCAAATTGTGTACATTAAATATGTGTTATTTTTTGTATATCAATTATTTCTCATTAAAGCTGTTTAAAAAAAGAAAAAAAAAAAAAGAAAAGAAAACAGATGGCAAGCCCGATTTGGCTCGCAGACCTTAGTTTGCCAGCAGCTGACCTGGGGCCTCACTTGCCATTCGTGGAGCAGCATGGAAAGCAACAGCTGACGATCTTTTAACTTGCCCAGTGGAATCCAGCATCCATGAGCCTTCGGTCTCCAGACGGAACGCTGGGCACGTGCATTTTGGGAGTGCGCCTGCCGTTCAGAAGGAAAACCTCGGCATCTTCCAAGCTTTCTCCAACCTGGTGCAAAGAACATCTGATTTCCAGAATGATATAAATCCCACCTTTGCCCGCCAGTAAATTCATGTGCATCATCTTACCATCAGGTGTATATTAAACGTGTACATTAAGTATTGAATTGGAAGATTAAATTGTTTGCATATATTGCAGCTTCAGAAGGAAGGGCCTCACCACTCTCCCTGCCCGTGGCCCTGCGTCAGACGGTGACCTCCCCAAGAGATCAGTGAGACGCTGATACACGCTAGAAGCTGTACTGCCACCAGGAGAGGTTTCATTTATGCCGACGAAGATGATCGTTCCCTCCAACTCGAGTACTCGGAAGGAGCGTCTTTTTCCTAGCATTGGTATTTCCCTACCCGCAAAATCATTCGCATTGTCGTTATTTGATTCCAATCAACCCCAGTGACAATGCTGGCTGTCGTGGGGTCGGGAGCCGCATTTGGTCATGTAGCTTAACTATCCTGCAAGACATGGGCTGAGGGGTAGACCAGAGGCGATTCTGAGTTGGGTTTCCAAGGAATGCTGTTGCCTTTTGACTGGACTCCAGGCCCAGAGAGCCTGGACGTAGGAGGAACTCGGCTTTGCAGCCTCCCCCGGGGCCAGGTCTCGCTGCCATGCGTGAAGAGTTGCCCAGGACACTCTAACAAGCAATGGTCTGCAGAACAAATGTTTGTGCGGGGGTGGGGGCGGTGTGGGGGTGAATAACCAGCATGGATGCCAAGCGGAGTGGCTAGGGAAGAGTGATGTCGTTAAACTGTACGAGTCATTAAGTCTTGTCTGAGTGTCAGATGTTCGGCATTCGATGCTATTGCCTCCAATTTAAATCATGTTTAAAGAAGTGCCGGAGAAGGTGCTGAAAGGCGCCTCGCTCTGTTCTCGCACTTGCAAACACTGTCTGCTTCTGCGCCGTGGTGAAGCTTTGCATTTTGGCCAGACACCCCGTATGGAGCTGTGCTGGAGCATGGCCTTTTTTAAAAAAAAAAAAAGTTCATACAGTCGCACAAAGGCAAAAAGAGCACATAGTATTTCCACAAGCCAAAGAGTGCCTCCTGATGGCATCGGCGGATTAGAGAGAGCGAGCTCAACGGCCAGCCGTCCTCCGCAGAGGCAAAGCCCATCAGAGCACTACCCGCAAGTCTCCGTGAGGTGATCGCCTCCTCCAAAGCCCTGCCAAGTGTCCTTGTCCCCCAGAATCCTTTTCACAGCCCCAGAAAGTCTGGAGCTGCGGATCGTGGTTTATCATCACCAGTTACAAGCGAGGCTCAAGTCTTTATCATACCTGGATTCCCTCGGCACCCTGTGACCTCACGGAGACTCTACCCACGTGGGTTCCTTGGTGCCCCTCGTGTGTCTCGGAAGGGTGTCATAACCACACGGAATGGGACGATGCACACCACATGGACTGACCTCAAAGACATGATGCTAAGTGAAATGCACCAGTCACAAAAAGACGAGGACTCTGTGATTCCACTCACAGGCGGTCGCCAGAGGAGTCAGCTTCATAGAGACAGAAAGTAGAATGGAGGTTGCCCGAGGCTGAGGGGAGAAAGGAATGGGGAGCTCGTGTTTAATGGGGATGGAGTCTCTGTTTCGCAAGATGCAGAAAGTTCTGGAGATGGGCGGTGAGGACGGTAGCATAGCAGTGTGTATGTGCTTGGTGCCGCTGAATGGCGCACATAAAAATGGTTACGATGGTAAATTTTACGTTGTGTGTATTTTACCCCAATTTAAAAGAATGATGCGGGTCAGAAAGTGGTGAGGAAAGTTCCAGTTAAGACTCCAAGTTCTCCCCCACATGAGTGTGCGTTAGCATCGTGATGAAACGTGGCCTCAGGGACACTCATCTGAGACCTGGGCCTCCATGGT
The DNA here is from genome assembly GCF_902729225.1 of Pteropus medius. Taxonomy (NCBI): domain Eukaryota; kingdom Metazoa; phylum Chordata; class Mammalia; order Chiroptera; family Pteropodidae; genus Pteropus; species Pteropus medius. The sequence continues at coordinate 7,149,676 of NW_024355990.1, read as the reverse complement.
CTCAAGCATTTTTTGACAGGGGTGTTACAAATTTTATTAGAAGTACACGCCTCACGGATAGAAACTCCCCCAGTTCCTCAGGCTCTTGCCAAGCCAGGCCTTCAGCAGCAGGCTAGAAGGTGTTTAAGATTTAGCTGAAAAGTTAAGGCGGTTGTGTTTCCTGCGATTCAGAGAGAACACAGCCGTAGTTGACTGGGGCAGGACTTTGGTTGGGGAGTGAACAGACACAGGCAGATAAAAACCACCCAGGCCTCTTGAAATCCAACTGCACCAAGAAATATTAATGATGCATAATTTGTTTAGCAATGTGTAGATATCCAAATAGTTTCACAAATATAAACCATGTAGTTTCCATAACAAACCCGTGATTGTCACCTTTGAAGGTTTGCAATATGCCAGTCGTCATCTTTATTTTTGGCATTATTTTATCTTTGGCCTAGATTAACAGGTTTAGAGAGTCCAAACCATTTGGCTAGCAAATGGAAGAGACGTGATTCTAAGACAGAATTGTTTATTTGTTTGTAGTAGTAACATTCTTTTAGCCCCAAATTCTATACATTGCCTTTTCCCTTAATATCATCAAAAAAGAAAGGAAAAAAAGGATGGAATCCTAAGAATCTCTAGGTGATGGATGGATTTTAGGCCTGCAAGTAAGTCGGAAAGGTATCTCATTGATACCCATCTCTCCAAGGCTTTGGGAAATATCCTTTTAGGAAGAAATCACAACCAAAATCAAGGCCTTCAAATATAACACTCATAATATAAGATATCGAGACTTTTTTCTTAGTCCCATTTTATCATTTTTAGCGGCACATGTTGAGCAGAAATAAATATATTAAAAAAAGTAATAAAAACCTAGCACCAACTTCCTCACCATCAGATGTCCAATCGCTGGGGTGGTTGATTCTTTAGGTCAACTGTTGTCGTGCTATCATCTTAAAATGCAATTTTGATGTACCCCCAACTCCTCTTCCACCTCTCCTGGATGCAGATGTCCACCCAAATTTATCTTTCCTACAGAGTGACTGCAGACAGATCTCCCCGAATCACAGACTCACTAAACTGGAAGGAGCCTAAAAACAGACCCCTGCAGGTCTGTTCTTAATCCTTTCCAGACAAATGAGATACGATTTCAAAAGATCTTCAGGAAATGCAAGTTCCCTCCCTACTTTGGTGACCGGTTTTGAAGCTTTACTCATATGATCAGAAAAAAACCTTCATTATCATTTATCTCAAGTGCATCCTGCTACAATTTTACCTTCTAAAAAAAGTACCGTGTTCAAATTTGCAAAACCCTCTCAAACATAAAAGTGGATTTGTAAACAAATAGATTGATTGAGTTGTGGATAACTTACGAAATAATACCATATTCTACAAAAGAACATAGCATAGAGAGCTTTTTAATAATGACTCATCTTATTATATTTAAAACATGATTCAGTGTAGGAACATTTGTGATACAGAAAACTTCACAGAGTCACAATTATTGAGTCAGGTTAAAGACCTTTGCACACATGAATATATTTAGACAATGCTTTCTGGGTGTCAGTTTCATCTACCGATGCCTATCACATGCTCTTGTAAGCAAATAAAATTTCCTAGCTATATCCCCATTGATTGGCCTTGGATGGCCTGTATGCATTTGCATCTGTCCATGAATGAGTCCATTTCAAGCGCAGATACGTGTCTGTGCACGGGTAGAAAGATAAGCTGAGCAATTGTGTGATTTGTTTCTGCTTAGGCAGTAAGTTACTAATCTCCTGATTGGAACCAGATTTGTATGAATTAGGAGTTGAAATTGGAACAGTCACTGCTGTGTGCAGGATGTAAAGTGAATAAAATGAATGGGGTATTAACCTTCAACCACTGAATATTAATCAGCTTTTCATAAGAAAGAAAACACAGAGCTTGCCACACTAAATATTTTCAACGCTTATTGACAGGATATGATTTCTTTTCTCCCTTAGCCCTGTTACTTCCAGTCAAGGATCTGAACACCAAACAATAGTCAACTTGACCCAGACTGATGTATGATTTCAAAAACCTCAGGTACCATGGGTGGGTCGGGCTCTGTGAATGTGTGGGACCCGATGAAATGATATGCTTTTATCAAAAGCAAGGCCGTCTTCCAGTTGGTCCTGCAGAACCTGCGCCAAACTACGCCCGAAGGGAATTCACAGAAAGAAAGTGGACAGGAAGTCTCGATGACCACAAAAGGAACATGTGAAAGGAACACCGTCCCCATGACCCTGGACAGGGCCTGCAGCTGGGGAATGCTTCTGTTTGGATTTTTGGATGAGACTTGTATCTACCTCGAGGGGGATTGGGAAAAGAAAAAGTAGTGTCATAATGGAATCTGAGTGAAAACAAAACTTGTAATAGTTTTTTTTTTCTCATGCAATATTGCAAGAGGTTTTGTTCGAGAATGCAAAGTCTTATATTTATGTCTATATCGTGATAGCATAGCATATTTATGTCAATTTCTACATTTATCCATATCCATCTATATTTATATAGAGATAAATCTATAGCTATATATGGATAAATAGAATTATATGTATATGTTATGTCACCAAAGAAGGCAATGGATTCTTATTTCCTGGAGATATTTGAAAACAGCATCTATAATATAATGTTTAAACATTATATGTCTATATCAACAAAACTACTTACGTAGTACTACAAAGAGTATATTTCATGCAGTTAGGCTTAAGTGGAGATTGGGCCCAATTTAAAAAACTAAGAAAGGAGGAGAGGGGAAGAGAAGGGTTTCTTCCACGCTCAGCTCATGCAAATCTCTTCAAATATTTTTCTCAAATTCTCTAATATTTTTTCAGATATTTTTGAAGCTACACTTCGAACAAGGGAGGTGCATATTTCCATGATACTGTACTATTTACGGATCACTAGGTAGCTCTCAGCCTCAGACTTACCAACGTAGTGTTAAGTGAATCATTTTCCTCCTTGGTGATCTCTCTCATTTTATTTCTAATAGGTGACCCTTCCTCTCTGTACAGCAAGCACCCCACTTGGATCCCCACTGCCCTCATATGCTCTCTGCCAAAAATTTCTGACTCTTAATCCCAAACACTGAAGTAATCTCCAATATAAGTTACCATTGGAAAAAAAAAAATCATTCTTCTCCCTTTATCTGGCAGTGACACTGGAAATCCACCTGTTAGGCTAATTCCATAAAGGTCTTGATGACTGATAATAGCCTAATATGTTACCCAGTAGAACAATTCCTGAGAACTCTAAAGATGATTCCTCCTCACCCCCATGACCCCCGGCCCTTGGCTATTCAATCGAACACTAATCTAGGTTCTCCTGTGAAAGGACTTTGCAGAGAAAATTAAGGTTACTAACCAGCTGACCTTAAGGAAGCCTGGATCATACAGGTGGGAACCATGAAATTACGTGAGCCCTTAAAAGAGGAGGAGGGCAGAGCAGTCAAACAGAAGAGACGCGGCAGCAGGAGGCCAAAGGGGAGGCCCAAACTTGAGCTTTGACTTGGTTTGCTATTGCTGGCTTTGGAGAAGGGCGAGGGGAGCCCTGAGCCAAGGAACGCTGGCAACCCCTGCCGACAACCAGCGAGGAGACCAGGGCCTCTGTCCCCCTACAGCTGCCAGGAACTGAGTTCGACAGTGGCACGAACTTGAAAGGGATTCTTCCCCAAAGCCTCCAGGAAGCCACGCGGCCCTGCCAACACCCCGACTTCAGCCTGGTGAGACACACGTTGGACTTGTGACCTACAGAAACCGTGAGGTATTAATCTGTGTTGTTTTAAACCATGAAGGTTATGTAACTCGTTACAGCAGAAGTAGAAAATGAATACAGGTAGGCACCGAAGAGTCGTCAGAGAAAATGTTATTAATTCCAATGAGCAAATCTTGATGAGCTCCAGAATAGCCTGGGAAGGTGGATCGGTGTTGGGGGAAACAAAGGCAGCTTCAAATAGGGCATCCCTAAAGCTCAGATGTAGTCTCCCTGTATTTACAACTGCCTCTCAGAAATCATAGCTCTTCGCCGCAATATCCTGGCTAGAGTGTGGTCAGCTCTTTTATGATAAAATGTTGGCAAAAAGAACTATGCGAGGGTGACCGAGAGGTAATAGAAATTATTCTACCCCTCCCCTCCATTATTACACATTTGATCTTATCCTACACATAAGATCCTATACAGCTTCTTAGCCAGTTCAGTTTTCATTGAAGATCGCTGACCCTCAGGGAAATTAAATGGCTTTGCTAAGATCATACAGCTGGTTGGTAGTGAATTGGATGCCGGAGTTCAAGTCCGCTAATGTCTTAAGCTTAGTGTTCCGTATCCTTTCTCTGAATCCCTACTTGTGATGAAAACTGGCTGAAATTAAGAGGACACACTGGATAAAAGGGTCACAGGAAAATATGTTGTGTTAGTACATGTAAAGGGAGTATAGGCATTTACCTGGATCGTTTATAGCCCAAGTCACGTCATCAAAGGCAATGCTGGTTGTCTGAGTCATTGCTGAATCCCAGAAAACCCCCAAAACAAACAAGCAGACAAAAAAAAAAAAATGAAGCTATCCAGATACTTGGGATGAAGAAGACTTTGGTTTAGATTACCTAAACTGATGCTTCCATAATTCTCTACTGCAATGCACTTTTCCCAAGATTTCACGGCCACTTCTCAACATTAAATAGCCCTCGTGCTAACAAGCCCGAGTCCGCCTTAGTAGATAATATCGATTAGTAATCCTGGAAGGCAAACTTGAAAGCCTTAGGAAGAAAATGGAATGAGTCAGCATGCATGTTGAGAATGGAATCCAGAAACACAAGATGCGAATGTCCAAATACTTGAAGGAAGCCTTATTTGGAGGATGTTAGCATCCTTGCCCCCTCCCCACCCATCCAAATTCCATCAGCGTTGCCAGCATCATCCCTTCGGCCTACTGGGTTTCTCCCTCTCCGTCATTCTCAACCAACAGCCAAACACCTCAAACCCAAAAATCCTGAGGCAAATAACCGTTGCAGTCTGCTGGGTTTCAAAACCAGACCACAGATCCATCCCTACTCCAGGTCACCTCATCAAAACATCCAGAGCTGGAGTGGCTTATGAACTTCCTGGCCGAAAGCTCCCTAGCGCATGAAGGAACCCCCCAGAGAAAGGTGGAGCGGTTTATACACCATCTTGGCCGAGATCATAAACAGAATGCCCTCCCTCCACTGTTTGGAATGAGATCCATAAAGAAGTAAAAGGATCTAAAAAGCATCTTCCGAATACAATGTGTATGAAATGTCCACTTCAGGTATTTCTGTAAATATTTAAACTTTAGCCTAAGAATTGCAGCTCAGTCTGAGAGCCCTTAAATCTCAAGCCAAATTTAAGATAAATCCTTCAACGGATAAAAAGCTCCAGCCTCATTGGAGGGCTATAGGCAAGACAGAGAATGAATGCACTTAGACAAGTGACGGAGCAGCATCGGACACATCTCCAGCTTCCCCTTACACTGTCCAATTCTAACATCATCCACTCTCTATAAGTTAGAAAGAGCCGCTAATGAAGCAGAAAGAGGAGGAGGAGAAAGAAAAAGGCTTCTTGATATTCAGTTACTTTTTGGCCAGACGAAGCTCCCTCGGGGCTCCCGGGATACCACCATTTATTAGCCTCTGGTCCTCTCTACATTATGAGTCGCTCTTCTTTGGAAGCCAAGAGTAAGAACAGACGCTCAAACGTCAACAGTGGCAGGCGTGGACCTCTAGCCCACACTCTTTATCAATACACCACACCAAAAAAATGATCTCCAGCACATCACCATCATTCTTCCTTTCCCAAAGACACATAGGGACATGAGTCGACAGGACTAGATATATAAGTGCGGCCTCCTTTCTGAGTCACTTTCAGAGCAACGTTTTTCAGTGGCTCCGTAAGAGCATAGAACGCTGTCAGCTTTGAAAGGTGCGTGTTTCCTCCAAGTGGGAAGTCTTCCTAGAAGTCCAGAAAGACGGTGGAGTGAGCATCTTCTGTCCTTGGGAGTGCAGGGGTCAGAAAGGAAAGGGGGACCCAAAGTCAGGACACCGCCCCTCATGCTATACGATCCCATTCCACAAGAAGAAATCTAGGATGATTAAAATACTGTTTTCGCAGCTGTCGCACAAGTGCTATTTAAAATTCTTATTCTGTATCCCAGGATTGAATGCAGAATGTCCACGCAACGGAGGGTCAGAATGATAATTTAGGTGCAATTAGCCAGATGTGTTGAAATGGAATTTCTCCCACCCACTCCCCAAAATTATCTGAATGATTTACACATACATAATCGCCTTACTCCAGTGGGAAAATAGCATGCCCTTGTTTATTTCACCCAAATACCCAGCCTTTCCAACAGCATTACATCAAAAAAGTGCAAAGTCCAGGGACCCAAATAAGATAACTCTCTGAGGCCAAGCTGTCTCTCTTTTAAATGCAGACAGAATTAATTTGTTTTCATTAACTCCTTATCGAGTTACCTGACTTTGATTCCCAGCACAAAACGTATTTGAAAGGGGGGCGGGGGTGTCATGGTGGTAGATTTTCAGGAAATAGCAAGTTCTTTTTCTACTGAGATAAAAATCATTTGGCAAGCCAGGGTGAAATACTTCTACTTGCAGCAGAGAGAGAGAGAGAGAGAGAGAGAGAGAGAAGATGCTAATGAACCACAAAAGGAAAGGAGGTGTATATATATGTATTTTAAATAAGACCTTAGTTTTGAAAACGGCTCAGTGTGCAACCCATTTTTGAAGAAATGTCAGCTATTCCTTTGGGAGCCACGTCAGAGGTAACCCAGGCCTTAGAGTGACTGTAATAAAAGAGTGAGCAGTTAAGGTGACTTTAATTAAAGAGCCCGGATCCATCAGAACTGACCTTTCCGATGCATCCTTCATCCCAAGAAGGACGAAACAAGGGGAGGGGCCTTGGAGCCTGGGTACCAGAGTGTATTATGGGTAACCGTCAGGGTGAGCAGTGTTGGGAAAGCAGTCCATGCTTATAGTTATGTATTTGAAGAAAGGAGGGGAGTTCTACAGGCTAGTGAGAAAGAACGGAGCCCACAGGTGACTCCCAAGGTTGACTTGCCCTCTTAACTGGGAGCCTTTAGAACCTTGTGGCCCCCCAAAGTGGCCACTCTCACCCCGCTCTCCAGGATTCAGATGCTAATATGACAAGAGAAGGTCAACGGGAAGGACTGGGAAAGAAGCGAGGAAAAGGGGAGGTCTGAGTCAGGTCGGTCCCCCTTAGAGGATGAGACCCTGCTTGGAGCCATAGTCACTCCAAGAGCAGCACCTTAGCTCCACTCTGAGACGAAGACGATCCAGCCGTCTTGGTGACATACAGAGCTGTCCGAGACTGCAGCACGGAGGCTGTCAGCAGAAGAGGTCATAAGCCCCACTTCTCCTCCAGTGACAATACAGGCCCTCATGAGTTGAGACTGAGGTGGGAGGCGGAAAAGAAGGAGTAGAATTCACGGGGTCTGGAGGAGGAGAGGGGATTGTGGAATCTTACTTACTGTTTGTGCTTACCCAAATCCAGGGAGGGGCCACGAGCCTCTGCTCCCCCGCTTCTGGGAAGGATTAAGACATGATGGGGGGGGCAAGCTCTGAAAAAGTTATTGTCCTTACCTCACTCAGCATGTCTGTCTGTCTGTCTATCATCTCTTTATCTATCATCTATCCACCTGAAAAATTGTCATTGTCAGGCCATTCCCCAAAATGCTGAGTTTCCTCCTTCCACGCACATGGTAGAATCCTTCCCTCCTTGTAGAAGTGAGACATGAGATTTGCTTTGGTCAATGGAATCTGAGCAGAGGAGAAATAAGACACTTTCGGGGGGAAGACTGATGTTAAGAGTCAACACACAATTGCCTGTGCTGTCTCCCTCATGCCCTGAGGCCAGCGCTGTTCTGTCACCAGCCTGCTTTCCTGAGTGAAGACAAAGTGACAGGACCACCCCACCCCACCCCACACCGCCCCTCTAGCTGACCCACGGTGAACACTTAGTACCAATAAATAACACACCTTTGTTATTTTCAGCCACTGAGATTTTGACATCATTTTTTATTGAAGATACAAAAATGTAAAATAATAAGTCTAAAAGATTTCTGGTCGTTTCCTAAGTGACTTTTTTAATAATCTGGCATTTCCGTGAAATAACCAAGTTCTTTCAGAAGTCCCTCTCCCTCTTTCTGTGCTTACACTGTCATAGCATGTGTTAGACATGTACCTCGTCTGTCTCCTGGGAAAGCTAACCCTTCTCACCGAAGGAGCTCTGCCCTATGGTAAAGCACAACAGACGCCATGACTTTTACGTACTATCCTAAGATCCCTCGACTGTCCTTTGTCAGCCATATGTCCTTGGAAAATTTACTCAAATTCTCTAAATCTTAGCTTTTTTAGCTATAAAATTAGCATGATAATTCCTTTATTTCCAATTCATTTTGCCATGGGGGAAAAGAGTATATACAAACTAGCGACTCCCCCCCCGTTCCTCTCCACCAGCAGAAATGTTACTTGACCCTCCCAAAAAAGCATTTCTCTTCCATAAAATGAGGGTGACAACCTACCTCCCCATCTAGAGTCAGGATTAAATAAATCAGCCAACACAGAGCTCTTTGCAGGTATGCTCACTAAAAACACAGCAGTCGATGTAATTGTTGGGATCATCATTATGTTAATAAATTGCATAGAACCTGACGTGCATTCGATAACTCTTAGCTGCTTTCTTTGCCTTCAGGGGAAGGGCCCTTCCTGCGAAGGACTGGGGTCATCCAGAATAGCATTATCAACAGTTAGCAGGGTGGCCAACAACATACTAAGAAGAGAAAAGCAAACTCCAAAAAAAAAAAAAAAAAGAGTCTGTATTTCAGACCCATTTATGGCAAGACATGTCTGGATCCTGAAGAGGCTGGGTTTTTTCCATTCTGCAAACACATGGCTTCCATTAGTTGACTGATACTGACACATCGGAGCCTTCCAAAGTCCTCTGGGCCTCCGATGAGTGAAAGGCTTGCATGCCCAACAAGGAAAAGACAGGCTCTCCGGGCACGGAAACGCTGCCAGGGGCGGGGCGGCAGAGGTGCTGAGTTTAGGTAGGAGACCAGATCTGGCTCTGTTTTTAATGACCATCCTGTCCACACCTGAAAATAAACGAGCCACACCTGGCGAGATTCGTAATGCTCAGGAGCTCTGGTGCGACGTCCGTGTGCACATACAGCCTCCATTCATCAGAGCGAGCGCTGTGTGGGTGCGTGTTCGACAGGGACGGGAGTAGTGAATAATCTGCACGGCGCACACACATCGTCTCTGCTGAGCTTTCCAATCCAAAGCGAACCCAAGCTCCAGTGTCCTGCTCCTTTTTATTTTGTGTTCTGAGGACATCGTTGTTCGGTTGGCTTTTTAGAGACGGGCCTAGAATTCTAATCGGTCTGCCGTTACGGCTGCACAACGGTAGCTCGATCCTTGCCCAGCCTTTATCATCCATCTCGCATCTTCAGAGCTGTGCGGTCCACTTTTGTACTGCACAGCAGTATGCTAGGGACCTCGTTTGTGTTTTCTGTCTCATAGCAACAAGTGCTCTTTGAAAGAGGGGAAGAGGCTGGGGCATCGCTGACCTGAGACATTTAGGACAATTCTTTGCTTTAAATTTCATCCCCAAGGGGATGAGTGCAAGGAAATAAGGCTTGTGTCCTTGATTACAAAGGGGAACCCTTAGTCAGAGGCGTCTTGTTATCTCTCAGCGTGTTTGCGGTTTCAGACTGTGAGGCCAGGGTGTGCAAACGAGGACACATCTGCCTAATACTTGGAAGCCGATAACATGTTTTCACATACACCAAATCACTGGATTCTTTTAACAGCCATGTTGTCGCAGATGGCAAGGTTTCATTCTCTTTTATGGCCGAGTAATATACCACACCTTTCTTATCCATTCATCCATCTACCCATGGACACCCAGTCGATTACATATCTTGGCTATTACTAGTGATGCTGCAGTGAACATAGGGGTGCGTATGTCTTTTCAAATTAGTTTTTGGATTTCTTCAGATAAATACCCGGAAGTGGAACTGCTGGTTCATGTGGTAGTTCTATTTTCAATTTTTGGAGGAACCTCCATACTGTTTTCCATAGCGTCCGCACCAGTTCACATTCCCACCAGCAGCGAAAAAGGAAAGGTTCCCTTTTCTCCACCAACACTTGTTACCTGTTGACCTTTTGATAAGAGTCCTTCTGATAGGTGTGCGGTGACTTTTTGATGATAGCCCTTCTGACAGGAGTGGTTTTGATTGCATTTCCCTGATGTGGTGTTAAGCATCATTTCCTATACCTATTGGCCATCTTCTTCTTTGGAGAAATGTTTTTTTAGGCCCCTCGCCCATTTTTCAATTTATTTATTTATTTATGTTTTTGATGCTGAGTTACATGAAGTCTTTATATATTTTGGATATTAACCCCTTATTTAATATATCATTTGCAAATATCTTCTCCCATTCCGTAGCAGGTTGTCCTTTTGTTTTGTTGATAGTCTACTTTGCTGTACAAAAGCTTTTTAGTTCGATGTAGTCCCACTTGTTCATCTTGTTGTCGTTGTCCTTGCCAAAAGGATACATATCCAAAAAAAAATGTCACTGAGAGCAATATCGAAGACTTTATTGCCTATGTTTTCTTCTAGGAGTTTTATGATTTCAGGTCTTACATTTATCTCCTGAATCTATTTTGAGCTTATTTTTGTACTTGATGTCAGAAAGTGGTCCAGCGTGATTTTTTACATGTGTCCGTCCAGTTTTTCCAACACTTCTTATTGAAGAGACTATCTATTCCCCCATTATATATTTCTGCCTCCTTTGTTATAAATTAGTTGACCACGTAAGTGTGGGTTCATTTCTGGGCTTTCTATTTGGTTCCCTTCCTCTATGTTCCTATTTTTGTGCCAGTACCACGCTATTTGGATTACTATAGCCTTGTAATATAGTTTGAAGCCAGGGAACATGATAACCTGCAGCTTTGTTCTTTGTCAAGATTGCTTTGGCGATTTGGGGTCTTTCGTAATTCCGTATCAATTGTAGCATTATTCACCCTAGTCCTGTGGTTAAGTCACAGACTTAGTTTTTAACCCATGTCATTCTCTCTTTGAGGAAAAAAAGACAGTGACATTAATATTAGCAATTCGAAGAGAATCAAGACTGGATCTCCTAAGAGATGAGTTCTATTCCATTGTTTTTCTACTTCCCCTTCAAAAGAGGTTTGAGCTAGCAGTGACTTCCTAGAATTGTAATTTCAAAGGTCACCAGTGACTCTCAAAAGGCATTATCTTAGCTCCTAAATACTTTCCAAGCATATTTCAAGCCTCACGCCACCTACTCCACTGCCTCTATTAAACAGGCTCACAGAGCAGGATCCATAGATTGTATGAACCATCATTTCAAGCTATAAGGAAGCCCGGGAAGACAGGTTCCACATGGGAAGGGATTTTTCCCATTTCCCAAATAATTGTCCCTAAGTGGATTTACTTAAGCAAGAGCTTAAGTACATCTCAAAAGAAATCGGTGATCATAACTGCAAGATGAACACTACATGAGTTTAAGGGCTACTTAGGGACACGCTAAAATCCCAAAGAAAAATTGGCTTTCTTGATTTGAGAGAGGAACAGGGCCAATAGGGAGTTTAGGCTGATTCTGTTTCTCATGAGTCATTTTGTCTGTGGACATGCCTCAGAAATTAAACACACACACACACACACACACACACACACACACACACACACACAAATTCTAGGTATGAGATAATTAAAATTTCAAATCTGATCATTTGAAAATCAAGAAAGTATTGGATAAGAACCATGCTGTTTTGAGGATTTTATTTTCCTTTTTAAAATCCTAGGGGTTGCTGAGCTTATAAAGAATCCCCGATTCAAATAAAAAGTGAGAGTGTTTGGAGAGAGTCATTCTCTTTGATATCAGACGTATTTTAGTCTATAATTTTCCACTCTGGCTTATGCGGCTGTCTAGGCTTGATTCCATCGACTCATTTAATCTCTGATTTCATTTTTTTTAAAGCCTGTTTTCTGTTTATCTTTGTCCAAACTGAGTGCAATCTACGCTCTCTAGCTCCTCTAACTGTCTCTGCTTTCCAAGTTTCGTATCGGAGTGCCTGTGTGGCGTGGTCAATCTGTACTTGCTTGACGGGCTGGAAACGGCATGATCGCAGTAAGAAAATTAAGTTAGTACTCCCAAAGACAGCCACTTACCAAACTGTGATTTAAAAACGGGTCATCACTTTAATTTGCTGCAAGTAAGTGACAGGGTGGGGGGAAGAGAAGCTACTACAAATAAACTCTGAGCTGCAAGTTCAAAATGAATGGGGACAGTTTTCCTCCAAACATTAAATTTTCATATACAAGCTAGTTGCTCAGTTGGAGAAAGGTTAGCATTCAAGCTCATTTGAAAACAATCCAAAGAACAAACAAACAAACAAAAACAAAAACAAACAAACAAAAAACTTAAGACTAAATTCACATATTGCTACTTCCCTCTATCTCTTGAAGCAGAGAATTCTGATTCTGTTTCAGGGAAAGCTTAATAAATAATCATCCAACCACAGAGATGGACATTTTAACATCAGCTACTCACCAACCCAACATACAGACGACCACATTGAAGCCCACCTTGTGTGACGACTCAAGGTCCTTGTCATTTTTAATAACTTGGTCATGTACTTATAAAGATGTATTCTACTTCATTGTGTCCATCATGACACCAAAGAGACTTCCAACTTTCAATAAATAAATTTTTTAAAAAATAAATGACTTTTACGGTCACAAGCATTTGCTTCCCAAAACATTTGGGAAATGCCATTTGCCAATTTCTCAATCTACATTTAGGATTTGTCCTAGCTCAAATCCTTAACACTCAGAAGATCAAGAAAGAAGTATTAACTTTCTACCCTCCACCACATGGCGAGAGAGAGAGCAATAGCTTTTGCAAATGCGTACACAAGTGAAGGGAAATGAAGTGTAATCTACCATATATCATGGAACAGACTCGCTCAAGTTCACTGTTCATGAGGAAGAAAGCCTTAAAAAATAATCCAGAAGGCTCCGGTAAAGGCAATACTTTGGGTTCTCCATTTGTATCTATCTCCAACTCTATATCAGTTATAGAACTTCAGTCTTTTAAAAAGGAATTTCCTTGTAAATAAGAGTAACGAGTTGGCAATGGGATTCAGATCTGGCCATTTTACCTGAGCAATGGAAAAAATAAATGACGTGGAGGCCTTCAAAACTAACTCCCCCTTGGCAATCGTCTGTTTCCTCCTGAATTTGTCTAATTACAGAGTAATGCTGAAAGTAGTCTTCATTTGTAGATTAATTAGTTGATGCTTAAGCAGTTCTTTGAACGTAGAAGGCAACATGCAAATCTAAGTACAATTATTCATCCTCAAGCTAATGATCATTTAATTAGTGTTTTCTGCTTGTTTAATGGCCCATAAAGGGGAGGACAGTTTGGGGAAGGGGCTTCTGCCGTTGCTGTGGAAGGTTTAGGGTTGCAGATCTGACTGGCACGAAAAAGCGATGTGCAAATAAAGGTTCTGGACCTGAACCTACACTGGAAACTGACTGTTTCCGGTCCTGGTGGAGGAGAGCCAGGGGGCAACTGAAAACAAGAAGATCTTTTGGCATCTTCTGCATATTTCTAGAATGAGTAATCACGGTTTAAATTGAGCTAATCTGATGTTCTGTGGCAAACCAAAGACCTACCTGAAGTGACGTGTATAGATCAGAAAAGGTTTCAACTCTGGGGTGTTTGTACATGTTATAAAGGTCCTTCTGCCCTCTTGGTAAAATTGAGTACCAGTTTTCTAAATAGGAAAGTATACCCAAGTTGAAATTCATTAGATGAAGCTAAGTGTTTTGCAAAACACCTTTCTTAGAGCTTCTTACATGGTTTTCTAGTTATTTCTCTGTACATTCTGCTACCAGATGATACATCCACAGCCATAACTTGTCTTTTTTATCTTTCTATTCCCAGCCTCGTACAGCCAATAGTCAGCATTCAGTAAGCAAGTGAATCAATGAATTAATAATAACTAGTTCTATACGTATACAACCAGGATGAGCAAATATGCCTCTGGGTATAAAAATTATTCCTAGGCACTTAAAAACTTCTATGTCAAAGAAATTGTGAACAGTTCTTTTACATGTTCGTAACGCAGAAGTCTCTGTTTCTGAGGCTGGGTCAATACGCACAACATGACAAGCAGACTGTCCAAACAACATTCTCACGTAACCTGGCAAGCAGCTTTATTGGTTTATCTAATCAATACTTGCATCAAATGACTTTTTTAAGCTACAGTTTAATCAGTTATGAAATGAGGCTGATGTGACAGTTAAATGAAATGATCATAAATCTAACTGAGAGTAATTATTCGGTGTCAGCTGTACTAACCTCAGTTGATTTTTCTTTTAATGGGAACTTTGATTCGAGAGAGAAAAAAAAAAAACTTGCTGAAACTATGTGTAGCCTGACCTTCCATGGACAAAAATTTCCTTTGTCGATTGATAATTCAGGTAGCAGAACGGTAATTTTGGAGATTATGATACAGATATTTCATGATACTAAGAGATACACCCCACACCTAAGCTTTGGGGTAATGCTCTAAAATTAAACATTTTTAAAAAGTGGGGTTTTTTTTAAAGCCAAAGCAGTCATAAAGATATAGAAGTCATGTTAACTTTTTCTCAAAAGAAGAAAAAAAATTTAAATACAAAGAATTAACAGTTAAAATAAACTATAGTATAGACGAAGAGAATATAATAATAATACCATTTGAAATTTTATTCAAACAAAGAGACAATTTAAAAAGTGGGAGACAAGTATCCTAAGGTAGTTGGAAGTCTACCCTGTGTTTCAGAAGGATGCTTTTCATGAATTCCTGGAAGAATTTCTAAATCCAGTTTCCTGAAAAGTCTCCACATCTACATCAGGCAGCACAGAGGCGTCAGACATTCTTTACCCGGTAGGCTGGCCGTGAACAACATGCAGTCCACCTCAGGGAGGTCCGGCAGGAAGGCCTGGCAGAAGATGTGCCAGAGAACCAGCGCTGACCTCGAGCCCACAGGGGAGCAGAGGCCTGCAGCGTCCCTCCCCCTGCACCCCGTGACAGGGTCTCCCTGGCTCAGCCCCCAGCTCTTCTTGTGTCTTGACCAGCTCTAATACCGCCAAGGACTACAGTGCATGAAAGATCTCGGTCTCTGCACCTGAAATCGTGTACGAGAATGGAGGAAAGTATCCCGCGACATGAGTAGAACATCAGTGTTCAGAAGGCCTGAATCTATTTAAAACAAGGCAGGAGAAAAACGCATATGGCTAATACCAGTAACTTCACATTTAGACCTAGAAAAATGCCTCCGCTTCCGAGCATATGTGATGGCTCTAAAGAGAAGGCTGCCTAACATGTTTCCTTGGTGCCTTTTCTGGATGTGAATACTTTCTGTATTTGCTCGAAACTATGAGAGTTAAGGGATCAAAATTTTATCACCGATGACTTCTTTTATTCTCGAGTATTTTTCCTCTTTTTAAAAAATGAGAGAGAAAAAACAATACACAACAAACACACAAACCTAAACAAGAGACGCCAGATTCTGCGACATGCACCACCATCGGTAAAACGAGAGAAAACTCGTGAGCGCCATTTACAAAAGTTACGGGCGTTATGGGATGTGAGGGAGTTTTAACATAGGAAGCCAAGTGAAATAGGGTGAAAACCTAAGCAGATTATACTCCAGCAATTAAAACACAAATGGACTTCACGAAGAGTCTGACTCCAACAATTAAAACACAAATGGACTTCACGAAGAGTCTGCCCTCGCTGTCCCCCTGCCCCCATTTTTGGAGTCACTGAAACCACTCCACTTGGGGGAGAAAGTAGATTTTAGCAGAGTAGGAAACGTGCCAAATATCCATGGCAACTTAGAATTTTTCCACTTTCTTTACATGTTCAATTGAGACCTTCATAAAATTATAAATGAAAGGACACATTATGAGCACTTTCTTTGAAGGGGGATAAAAAAAGGGGTCTTGCCTGGAAGTCAGATTTTTTGGAGTTTATATCCTGCTCTTAGAATACTTGGGAGCTTTCTCTGCCAACAGCAAGACCCCTAGAAGAGCTAGCCTTTGCCGTCAGAATTCCAAAAGGGAGAACCACCAACCGTTCCCCTGATTGTGGGTGAGACAGTGAGCGCCAGGAGGGGACTGGAAAGTACTGGGCTCACTGCTCCTGTCCCTCGGGGACCGAGGTCAGTGTATCTTGGCGTTTCTTTCCACCTCCCTCCCACTCTTTCTCGTCCCCTCCCCCACCATGGATTCACTCATGTTTACATTGGGGAGACGGCGACTTCTGCTTCTCAACGTCTAAAAGAAGTTTAAAAGCTTATAAAAAGGCTCTTAAGATTTCTTGGACCCCAAATGCCTCTTACAGAACAATATTTTGATGAGTTCAGTGTAAATGAATCAGAAACCTATGTATTAAGTTTCCTTTGACACACACATCAGTTTAAAAAATGAATGGAAAAAGTGCCCAGGGCTCAAACTGTGTGGGGTTTTCTCAAACCCAAAATACTTGAACGGGAAGAGTGGAAATCCATTCGAATCAGCCAGGTTTGCTGATTACCATCCCCACCCCCTCTACCACACTCCCCCCTCACCCCCAGAACCCTAGTTATAATGGAGGGAATAACATATATCCCGACGGTGACTCATGACTGGCTGGCTGTGGATATGGTCCTGGTCGTCATGCTCAGGTCACAGCAGAAGCCAGAGGCTGGCTGGCGCTGTGGCGATGTCCAGCTGCTGCGCAGGAAGGCTGACCCTAAAAGCTGTCTTTTTTTTTTTTTAAGAGGAAACTAAATAAACAATCACAGAAGATCATAAATCACTGACAACGACATTTAGATTTGAAATAGCCCGAGAAAACAGAATGTGTCACAATTTGTCCCTTGAAGATTAACTCGGTTCTGAGTCCTATAATTGGGGATCCCGTGACTTCTGACGATAAATGACACAAGGGTCAAAACTTGAGAACCAGTATAGTTTCGGTGGAGTTGTGTTTTTTGTGTGTGTGTGTATTTGTGTGTGTGCTTGTTTTAATGCTGATTCTAGGTCCAGAGAAACACCCATAGGAACAGAAATAACCCAAATTTTAAAATCCACACCGATCCCTAAAATAATCGTTCCCCTGATTTTTTTTAAATCTGTTTTTCATTTCTGTTGGTTTGGTTTTGTGAGTGGACAACCGCGCTAGGTGAGCAGCTAATGGGCTGTCTTAGCCAGGTGAGCAAGTTTCTGATGCTGTCCTCCTGTGTGCTGTAGGTGACCAGATTGTTTTGGGATGTGCATCACAGATATTACAACTGTGAGCAATCGCTAATTTTTTGCTGAAACACGTTGCGTGTCCAGTGTTTCGCAAGCACTATTGTGCCACTCGGTAATCAGGAGGCCAGTGTTAGGCATCATTGTCCTTGGAACTGATGACAGGGTCCAGCAAAGTGGGATTGTGGATTTGAGCTCGTGCCCGACTAATGCTCAAGTTAACTCTCATCCCACTAAAGCACGGGAAAGCGATCTGTGGGCCGTGATGAGCTAGCTCCACATACGCTGTCGTTCCTCTTATTTTCAGACTCATACCCTCTAACCGCTTTACGAGGTTCTGCAGCCCCCCGTGTCTCAGACAGAGGAGGCCATGATGACCTCCAGCTCAGGACGAATGGAGATGCAAGACAGCATTCGGATGGATTTGCGCCTTGCCCATTTTTTTCTCGAAGAAGGACTCTCTCAAAAGCTTTGCAGGGCCTTTGCAGTGTTCAGCCTTATTCCACTCAAAGTAAGTGCTGGATACATTCTGAGTGAGGGAATGAGTGAGTGAGTGAATGAGTGAATGAGTGAGTGAGTGAATGAATGAGTGAATGAGTGAGCAAACCATTCACAGTGAAGCTGAACAGACCATTGAAAAGTGAAAAGGCCGACAGAGGCAGGCGCGGAATTCCCTCCGCCTCACTCAGCGGTCCCTTCGCCATAGACAAAAGATCTCCTCGTCTCCACGCAAAAGTTTGTGCGTTCCACTGGAAAGAGAAGCTATATAGCCGTGAATCGCCCCACAGAGAACAAACAAAAGATTCCTTTGTCTTTTCTGTACCTTTCTGGCAGTCACCAGCTCTGGAGATCTCAGCCTTTTCACAGAAAATGGAAGAAAGAGGGACCGCTACCATAGTAACAGCTTCACGGGAACCGGTGACACAGAAAGACTCAAACTGTGGAAGCGCGAAGACGCCCGACAACAAGTCGTCCTTCCTCTCAGAGCCGGGGACTAGAGAAATGGACCGTCATCGGGAATGATGGACGGACGTCAGGAAGGACCAGTTCCAGCACATTCTCTCACGCTCCTTTCCCAGGCAAACGTCAAGGACCAGGACGTACAGAAACAGACAGGCCTTCCTGCCACCGAGGGCTCCGTTGTCATCCTAAGCGTTGGGAGCACATCATGTCCCCTGAGCTGGGCCCCTCTAGGGCTACCTGAGAATTCAGGACCAAGATGCTTGGCTGCCCTCTAAGCTTTGCTCGGGGAGATGAAGGAGCTGGAAACAAGAAGCTGGCAGTCTCTGCCATTGGCGGCTGCCCCTCCATTAGAGGCCCCAATTACCCCCCAAAAAGTTTTGATGCTCACCCTGGCGTTTTCTCCCAAGCCCTCACATCCTGTGTTCAGGGGGTGAAAACTCATTTAACGGTTAGTTCAAATCACCCCTCTCTCCCAGGGGGGTGTCCTATGCAAGTGAAAAGCAAGCAGAATAAAAGAAGAGTCATGGCTCAAGGCCGGCTAACCCTCCCCAGGACTGACTGTTCCCGCGGGGTTCCGACTGTATTTTCATTTGCACGAAGAAGAGCCACAGAAATGAGGTCCAGAAACTCGGCCGGGGTTTGACATCTTCTGGGACGTGGACCCACTCCCAAGCCCCAGTCCAGGCCCCGACGTGAGCTCGCACAGACTCAGGCCCCTTTCCTTCTGATGTGGGACCTGTGCCCATGAGCTGCTCTCCGTGCTAAAGAAAACACTCCGCTCTTTTGGAATCCGATTCGCCTCCTGCCCTCCGCGGCTGTTAATCCGCAACGCCCCGCTGCCGCAGCATCGCTGCAGTTCAGAGTCGGCGTCGTGGGGCGAGTGGCGGGGGTCCCTTCTTCTCTGGGCTTGATACATCCGAACTTCCTGCTCCTCGCAGTCAGCCACTGGGAGGAGGAGGGAAGCTGGCAGGGGGGCGAGCGGGAGAATTCCGGAAATCCCTTTCCTCCCTGGCCTTCACAGGTCACCTGGTAATGACCCTGGAGACGTCCACCTGCCCCCAGTGAAGGTCTTGGTTACTCTCCCGGAGCCCCCCTAGGCATGCCCCCTGCTCACTTCCTCCTCTTCCTGCCCCCAACCCCTACCCCTGCAGCCTTCTGTGGCTTCACAGCCAAGTTCTGCATCTCAGGAAGGAGGCAATGGAGCTCGGTGAGAGTGAGCTTTCAATGTTTCCCTCTCCACCTCCCGTGCCCCCAAAGACACAGGTTCCAGCCGTCGCTTTCCTCCGGTCATCTGTGCATCTAGAAGCATGAGGGTGGCTTCAAAGATAGCATGTACCATATTCTTCTTTCTGTTAATAAATAATAGTCATTCAAGTGTGCTAGAGGAAAGGGCTTTTTAATGTATGTTTTGAAACTAATTCAGAATTGGTTCGCTTTTAATGTACAGTGTTTATCTTTCCTTGGGGGTCAGACGGTAATGTAAAGCCCAAACTCGGGGCTTCTGCAGCTTTCGATTTAATACAGCAGGAGGGGAACCCACCCAGCTGCCCACTCACCCTCCAGCTTTGCCAGTGCTCGATTATATAGGTTGTCTTGTCTTCTTCAACCTCAGCAGACTGAAAGTTCAGGCTGCTGATCATTCTTGATGCTCAGCTGACACGTACAGCGCTACCTGCAGCCTGTGGCTTGGTGACACCCCAAGCAAAGGCACCGGTATTTAGGAAAAGTTTGTTTGTACATCGATGCCTTTTTTGCTTCCTTTATTGGAAGAATGCTTATGGCTGGGAGGCAGGTGCTCACCTGTGGCAGTGGGGTCTTTTATTGGAGTGCTTACAGTGCCGATAACATTTACGGAATCAATTTCACTCAGTCGTAGGGTCACAGATAGACCCCTAACACTGGCCAGTTATCTCACCAACGCATGTCAGAAGGGACCTGGGACAAGGACCTGTAAATGGCCCAGCATAACCACTACTTCTGTTGGAGAAAAACGACGCCAAAGGCACATCCCACAAAGAAGAAACCGAGTTGTAGGCAGACATAACAGCAGTCACTAAGTTAGCAAGGGTCCCTCAGCCAGGGGCTGATTTACGCCAGACCTCACGAACTGTGAGGCCATGAGTATATCACAATTGCGATTTAAAAAAAAAAAAGAGAAATCACTCTTGCTTCCCAAATGTTAATTTTCAACATGGCAGGTCTTCAGTTGATAATATGAGATACTAAGGCATCTGGAACAAGCAAGCAAAGTAACTTGGGGTCAGAAGCTTGGAAAGGCGAAAGGATTTTAAGTGTATCTCCAGGGCTGAGCTCTTTGCATGCTGCCCTTTCTCTCTCTCCCACCACCCCACCTCTGTGGCTGCCTCTTGGTGACTCTTGGAGACCTTCAGCCACACACAGCCCCAAGGCGCCTGCTGCCTCATCTGGACCCTCCGGCTGACTTTCCGTACTTGGCCGAGCTAGCCCTCCAGATCCCCCATCAGGACATAGCTGTTGGACGCTCCAAGCTTGGTCTCTTCTTGTTTTAGGTCCCCCAATGTCCCTCCGGCCCCGTGCTTTTAGGCCACACCCCAGCACTGAGCCTTTAACACGCACTTCCACGTAAAGGCAGAAAGCAAGCCTGGGATCCGAAACGCATGGACTTTCTCAGTGGTGTAGACCTACGAGTGACTTTTTCCCCCAAATGAACATGCATTATTATTTTTTTTTAGTTCGCTTTCGAAATCCAGTATACAAACACACCAGGCTTCGCTTCTCTTGATTTTTAAACTCTTTTTTCAGAGCCCACAACCCCAGATTCGTTGGTGCAGTTTGCCTTTGAATTTGCCACTTGGGTTTTTGAAATCAATGAGTACCCGCTGTGTTTCTACAGGTCAAATCACATTACAGTGTTGCCAAAGTCGTATTTCTACGGGGGAACGAGCGGCCTATTCTTCACAGTCTTCTTTTTGTCACAAATTTCTACCTTGATGAAACGTAGGCCTTTTCCTGGCTAGGACCTAGTAACCCCTCTGGTCATAGTACAATAAATTTTGAAAACTTTGGCCAAACATTGGGCTCTCCTGGAATTTCATCTTTTTAAAATTGTGGAATAAGTAGACTTATCAGCAAGACCATGGACAACTCTTGATCGCACAGAGCAACTCATTGTAATAGGATTTTTTGTGTGTGTGTTCATATAATGATTTAATAAAGACATTTGGCACATAAATAAGACTCTAAGAGACCAAGCATTTTTAACAAGAAGGATTAAGATCAGCCTATGGGGAATATTAGTAAAAGTGTCTTTTCTAGCTTTGGTAAAACTCTCCCATCTGTTTAGAGACAAATTCATTATTCTTAACTGAAAACCCTCCTGAAATAGACATGGTGAAAAAGTCCTGCCCCTTCCCAACGAGCTTTAAATTGCTTAGAAACAAAAGGCAGGAGGAAAGAGGGCTGCGTCTCCAGATAATGAGGTCCGCCTTTGTGTTTTATCTGCGAAAAGGCACAGTTTGAGAAGTCTGGATCCCATTTCATTTGAACTGAATGTAAATGTAGCGCCTGGAATCCTCCCAAATGAATAAATTCTTTGCTGATAATTTTTAAGTGAAGAAAGATCAACAGGATGGGGGCATGAGAGAAGATTATAGGCTGCAGGGTGTGTGTGTGTGTGTGCGTGTGCGTGTGTGCGTGTGTGCGTGCGTGTGCACATGTGCGCGCGCACACATTCGTGGCGTTGGGGTAGGGAAATAAAATATGCATGGAAGAACACAAAACCTCATCTAATGTGTCCATTGGTGTGAGAAGCCATCGAGAGGGGTGGGTGTCATTGTATTTAGCTGAGCGATTAAGAGAGTGCTGGACACGATTTTTTTATTTTTTTTCCTTTTCCTTTTTGATGTGCCATGCTGAATTCTCGCTCTTTCTTGGAAAACTCCAATAGATTTATTTCCTCTAAGAGAGACCCTGCTGGCTATTGCGCTTGTTAAATCCTGCACTTTACCTGTCCCATCCTGAGGATAGTAGCATGACAAACTTCCCGTCCTAATATCATCTTCTAAGCTTCCTTCTCTGTGTCTATAGGCTGCTTTTTCTCCCCCGGATGGTGGCCCCAAATGATGTCAATTTGTGGCAGATAAGAGAATACGCCATGGACCATTTCTCTCTTTAATTTTCCTCCATTTTGTGAGGTCTAGCTGAGCACAGTCTGCGACTTCTGTGGTGATGGAGAGGACCAAACGCTGTAGGGCCATCCCATTCACTCTCAAGGTCAAGGTTGCCAAAGGAGGTACTGAAGAGTTTGTTTATATAAACCTCTCCACCAAGCTTGAGAAGTCCTGCAAGGAACACAATTCATTTTGGGGCTTTAAGTTCTCATTGAGCTTCTTTGTTTGAAAAATGAAGGGGATAGAAAAGGCCAGCGAGCCTCCTTCTTCTCTGACCACTGGAAGAAAGGGAGAGAAAAAGAAAAAGAAAATTAACAACGAGACGACACATGTCCCTCCTCCTTCCTTCCCCTCTCCCCATCCACAGGCCAAATCTAATAAAGATGATTGAATTACATGTCTTTTCCTCCCATTGAAATCTACTGCATACTAGTCAAATATTAGAACTCAGGAAATAAGGCAGGACAAGGTCCCTCATGAAACCTTAGAAGGCAGCACAGGGATCTGAGCTGGAGGTCTGCCTGGCTGGGCGGCTCTAATTAAGAAATCACCCTGCTGAGCAGAACTTAATCTAAATAAAATATAAAAAAGGAATTCAGTGAAAACCATTACCTCCTCCACACACACCTCATGTCCAGAGCCCGCATCCCCTACAGTCTGAAGACTCTCCTTCCCAGTCCTGGGGTGCTCTGAGTCGTTCTGTGTGCCCACAGTACAATGGGGTATAAGGACTCACGAAGAGGAAGCTGGGTATTGTGCCAGCCTCTTGCTGTTTGGCCAGACTCTCTCAGGGCCAGAGGTTTGGAGGGGGATAAGGGATAGGATTTGATCGAGGATTGATTAAAGAATTGGACATCTGGCCGACTCTCCTAGTTTAGCACAGTGAATTGCTACCCCATGACCTCTCTGTAGGGTGGCCGAGTTCTTGCCCATCCTTCAGCTGCTTTTGATGAGTGGCCACTTTAGAGCAAAGACCAAATATGTTTAATTTGGTTTTGTTCAATAGCCCTATTCTAGTTAGTGCTTTAAATTATACGGAGTCAGCCTCAGACCTCTGCCCTGTCCAGGTCCTGGGTTATCCCTTTGATCGTAGGTGGCACCTGATTAGCCTCCTCTCCAGCTATACCCCATAGAAATCCTTTATGTATTTTCGCTGTTGACCCTTATTTGCACGTTACTCTCTTTTACACCTTTGTAGCTTTCCACAGGCTGCCGTGCCTGCCCACGATGGTGATCCTGAAACTGCCAAAAGCCTCCTAAAAGGGATGGATCGCTTCGTATGCACGTATGCACATAAACACAGGTTTCGGCAAACAATTTCCGGAAGTACCTGGTTCCTCGTGGTCACCAATGTGAGGACCCTTGAAGGATTGTCCTTTCCCTTATTTTCTCCTTTGACAAAGACTCAGAGATCTTCTCCTTTGACTTGAACTCGAGTCGGGCTCCTGGGCCCTGTTCTGACTGCGTCCGACCTTGGCCTCTGTCCTCAGACCATTTAATCCAGTTTTAGCAAGAATCCTGCTGGATCAGTTTTGCAAAAATTCCCCACTGTTGAGATCTGACCAAATTCTTTATCTCGCACCCTGGAAATTCTTACCACCCTGTCCAGCCTTCAGCAAAAACCCTGGCAAGTTGGCTTAGTCAGAACCCCCTACCCGTGACGTTTCGGAGTTGAGCCTGATTTCCCTCTCCCGCTACAAAATGTCCTTGTAGTCATCTCTCTTAAAATAGGTGTTCTTTACTATCTTTAATGAGTGCCATGAATAAGTGTTTCTTTAACACCATGAAAGTGTTAACTTTCATGTTAACATGACAGGCAAACCCCTGCGAATCCTTCAGGAGAATGCCACGAAGCCTCTGCTGACCAACCCAGCAACAGGTATGAGCAGTGTGATGTGTCACATGTCACAACCCAGTCATTATTGTTTGCCTGTCCATCTTCCTCTAGACCAGGGGTGGGCAAATTTTCTCTTAAAGGTCCAGGTAGTAAATATTGCAGGCTTCGTGGGCCATATGGTCTCTGTAGCTTCTACTCAACATTTGCTATCGTTGCAAAAGCAGCCATAGACAAATGTAAACCGGTGGGCATTGCTGTGCCTCAACAAAGCTTTATAGGCACCGGACTTTGAATTTTATGTCATTTTCATGTGTCACAAAATACTATTATTCTTTTGTTTTTTCAAACATTAAAAAACATAAAAACTATGCTTACCTCATGAGCTATACAAAAACGAACAAGGAAGGGGCAGAATTAACCCACGGGGTGCAGTTTGTTAACTCCTGGTCTAGACTGAGGAGTGACCCTCAAAGGTAAATCTTATTTATTTTTGAGTTTCATTATCTAGTTTTTCAGAAGTAATTCTTCTTTGAGTTTCACTAGATAGTATTAATTGATACATAACATGAGTGAATAAACAACTAAATGACCAGTGGACTACAAAAGTTTCCTTGAGACAGATACTGAATAAAACAGCTATAAATGTGACTTTTGGGACACTGTTAAAATTCCATGTTTCTTCATGATAATTAGGGATATAATATCTTAAATGAGCTCCCAAGGTGCCAGTCACAAATCCTGCTAGTCTAGGATTATTCTGCGAATCACTAGATGATGACAGAATCTTCTAGAGCAGTTCAGTATCATGACCATTTCTTTAACGATTCCTTAACCTCTGTGTGATACTCGGCACCTGACACAGGAATTCCCCCTCCTAGTGTTCCCTTGTGCCATCCTCTCGTTCTGAGTGTGGACTGGACCTAATGACTCGCTCTTAATCAGTGGAATGTGCGAACGTGATGGGCCGCCACCTCCAAAATTACACTATGTAAGATGGCGACTTCGGTTTTGGACTCTCTTCTGCCTTCTCAGTTTGCACACTTTGCTGGCAAGCTGCCCTGTTGGAGAGGCCCATGTGACAAGGAACTGAAGGTAGCCATCGGCCACTATCTGGTGAGCGACTGAGACCCTCCGTCCAACCACCATCAAGGAGCTGAATCTGTCCAACAACCACATGGGCGAACTGGGAAATGGGTTTCCAGATGAGGCTCCAGATAAGAACACTAGAGAGACTAGACCAACACTTTGATTAGTCTTGTGAGAAAGCTTGAAGCAGAGGACCCAGCTAAGCCAGGACAGATTCCCGACTTACAGGAACTATATGATGACACATGTGAACTATCTTAAGCCACTAACTTTGGGGACAATTTGTTACACAGAAATAGATAACTAATACATCTACCTATATGACAGTTGGAGATATATATATATGTGTGTGTATATATATATATATATGTGTGTGTGTGTGTGTATACACACACACACACACACACACACACACACACATATATATTTACTCATTTTCCCCACCAGAATGTCAAGTTCCCGCAGGGTGGCGGTTAGTTACTTCACACTCACCTTGTCCCATGATACATACTTAGCAGAATGTTAACTTGTACTTTGAATTTCATTGAATGCAGTCAATTTAAATAATGACGATAATATATAAATATGCATCAGTGGTAGGACACAGCAGGAAGCTGGTTAGGGGAGAAAGTTTTTGAAAACGATAAGGGAAAAAAATCCCTTGGATTTGTACCTATGGTGCCCAGGTTATGTTTTAAAGAAACCTCAACATCGGTGCCTCCCAACTACGCCAAAGAGGTCTTCGCCCTCATTGACCCAGACACTCCAACGTGCCTGTTGGATGGTCAGCCTCATTATTCAAGCAATTCTCCTCCCTTCCCTCCCTTCACATTTCATACGAGCAATGAGAGATGCTATCAGGAGAGAGAGAAAGATGGAAAGAGAACTGTGAAAACGTTGGAGAAAAACCAAGAAGAGGAAAGAAAAAAGAGCAAAAGAAAGAGAAGTGGTCAGAACACTCAAGCCAGAGGCAGAGAAATGGTTCGAAAGAAAACGTCTGATTTTCCTCTCTCTAGTCATAAATATTTTGACAAGGGGCTTGGCCTTTATCAAAAGAGGAAAAAAGAAAAGCAAAAATGGTCTTCCCAAGGACCCGACACTCCTGGAATTCAATGACCTAATTCCGCGTGAGGTTGCAGAGTAGAGATTGCCACTCTTGTCTGAGCTTCATGGCATCTGTTTTCTCTGTTTTTCCCAGCAGCACATGCCCCATCACTATCAGGGGCTAGGAATAAAGAGCAGAGCATGTGAGAGAACAGTCTGGACACTACGCTTAGGAAACACAGTTTTAAATCACTGTAGATTCTCATTCACTATCTTACTGTTCACGTATCTTAGCAGTTCAGTCAACTTTTCATTACTTTTGTAGACATTATATAATATCTTCTTCCCCCGCCCCAGTCACCAGCTGTGAGTTAGCCAGTCTCATCCCAGAATGGGTGGGGGTTGGGTCAGCTCGAGCTGAATAATTCTCATACTGACATTCGAGGGAACCAATTCCCAGCCATTGAACAAACCTAAATTTTCTACAGTTATCATGGAACCAAATAAATCTCAAAAAAGAAAGCTGAGAGTGTTCAAAGGTCAAAACCATTTGAACTAATTACTTTAAACCTAAATGTTCTCATCTGTACAGTAGGGACAATAATATGTGCCTCACGGGGTTATTTTGGAGGTTAAATGTCCGTAAAAAGCTCAGTCTACTGCAAGGTTACTCAACATTTCAGGTGGGATAATTCTCTGTGGTGGCGGCACGTCCTGTGCATTACAGGAATTAGTAACATCTCTAGCTTCTACTCACTGGATGCTAGTGGCAGCCCCACCCACCTGACACCACTTCTCCAAATGTCCCCAGTTCATAAATATTAGATGCTATTTTTATTATCATTAAAATTATCACTAACAGCAGCATCACCCTGACGGGAGACAGATCTCTCTTACTGAATCCTTGAAATAGTTGCTGAATTTCTGCACCCTTTCGAAAGAAAGAACTGAAAAGGGGCAAGGTCATTAATCTGATATCGGAGCATTAGGAAATCCACTCTCTCCCGTGAAATCTTCTTCCTGGAAGGAAAAAGTCACCATTTTGTCTTGCTCCGGGGACTAGGTACACTCCTTAGCCTCGGAGATTTGTGGGACGCTATGGATTCTTCCACTGGCATAATTTCTCCATCCGTAGGCACTGCTGGTTGCGTTGACTCTTGAAACCATCCTTGGAGAAGGAAAGAAAGAGATATTCAAGAAAACACCTGCTAACAGATGTTACTCCCTTGCTGTTCCTCGTGGTTTCACGCTTGTTTGGGCTTACAAGCGTTTTTTTTGTTTGTTTGTTTGTTTGTTTGTTTTTTTGTGCAAATTGTTCTCGCATATTCGAACACTGTTTGCTTTAGGTGTTTTGACACCGCGCTGTTTTGAAGGTACAAACGTTTTTCATGGCCTGTGTTAACTGGACAAACTGCGAGGGGGATGCCGGCGACTACATGGAGGGCAATATTCTTCAAAGGTTTTAGCTAAATAAGTGCCAATCGCAGAGGAAAGTGGAGAAAAAAAGAGCTCTGAGAGTCTGGGAGTGGCCAGCTGAAAATACAAAATGTCTCTCCACCTCCTATTTCCGTCTCGAACATCCACGCACCGTCGATTTTCTCTGCGCAAGTGATTTTTTTTTTCGTTCATTTCAATGGACTCTCCACGTGGAGCCCTGTCCATCCTGTGGCTTTTCCTGTCCCCGCCGGCCCCCGCCCCTGCAAAGCGTGCACAATGAGCTTGCAAAGGAAAGATCACGGCCTTGGAATTTGATGGACCTCCATGAAAATGAGTTTTCATGAAAGGACAGAATCGGCCTCTTAATTTAAGAAAAGAAAGATAAGCAAGCACTCAAATCCCACACGTATCCTTTCTCCTTTATTCTTTCCTTTCCTTACCAGACAGCTTTGCAATTCCCCTCGTGTTAAGTGAATCTTCTTCTGTCTCCGTGCCTACCACCCACCAGCCTGCCGACTCCCTCGCTCGCCCTCTACATTCTGCTCTAAGCCTTCCCTTCCCAGAGGCTTTCTCTCTATGACCTCCGAGTTCTTCAAAATCTGTCTCGAATCCAAGCTACCCGTGAAGGTTTCCCTGATGAATTACGCTCCGTGACAGCCGCCCTCCCTGCACATTCAACATACCGTGTCAGTTAAAAACCTCAGCACAGGGAAACGCTTTTTAAAAATGCGCTTTGGTGTCAAGCGTTTTTCCCTCTTATCTTAAACTTTTATAATTTTTAATCTAAGGGTGGCTTATGGACGAGGAATTTCTGAATCATGACAGGTATGTTTGCATTTCACAAATCACAAATTTCCTAGCAAAAAAACAGGCTCCACATTTATGTTTTACGATAAAAATATCAACATGAGCTACTTATCATCCCTCCCAGTAGCTTAATTGTGAACTCGTTGAGGGCAGGAAACTTATCTGTTTTTTCATTCTGTTTTCCGCTTAGTGTTTAATTCAGAGGTTTGGATATTTAAGACTTTCCAAAAATATATGTGGAATGAACCTAAGAATGAATGAGTGATTGTATTTTTCTAATTCATTTCTATGAGCTTTAGCTGATCTGCATGTTTTAGCAAAAGCATATATTTATGATACATTGTCAGTATCATGCTTGTACGATCTGTGTGTTGTCTTGCACTCGTTGGCTAGTTCTAGGCATGGTCATTGAGTTTCTCTTATTTACACTTGAACTTAACCATGTTCTTCAGAGCACCAACAATAGGGTTTTGCCCACAGTAGGTTCTTCAGAGCACCAACAATAGGGTTTTGCCCAAAAATTTAGAAATTTTTGGAATGAACGTTATTTGCTGCGTGATACAAAGAGCATAGGTAAAAAGATTTTGGAGTAAAGATAATCATTAAAGTGAAAAACAGCAACTTGTTTCCAGAATATATTTAAGGTTAGATCAAACCACCAGATGAGGAATAATGAGCAAGTCTAGGGACCAGGATGGCAGTACATAGACTGCCTCTACAAAGACTGCCGCCTCGTCTTACTTTCCAGCATGCTGCATTGTCTTCTGGAGTTAGAACTAGAGTCAATTTTTTCTAGACATTTGTACTTTATTAACTGCTGTCTCCCAGGCAGGGAGAAGGTCTACCTATAATGAGGAGGCTGTGGTCTTCTGGGTTGTCAAGAACTTAATTAAAAATTACAACTTATATTCATAATGAGAATGGCCACGTGACAATGCCTGTGGATTTTTTCACTTGTAGATGATATTGGGGCTTTCAAAATGAAAACAAGCCAGCAGTCCCAATTAGAAGCAATAACATCAACTGAGGGCAGAATGTCTTGATTGATAGAAGACATGAGGGAGGGGAATGGGGATCACGATGGGTCCCTGGTCATCACAGAAACTGGAGCTATGGCTTTGCCTAGACTTAGTTAAATACCAAGGACTTCAAACGCATCCCCAGCACTCTTCTACCTGGGGGTTAGGAAGCAGCACTTGGAGCTCGTGTGCTAGACGGTACTATCACAAGAACAAAAGGTCACATGAAGCGTTGTTTCATGGAGCCTCTGAACCTACTCTTAATAGTCTCAAGTGATTCGCTCGTGACGTCTTGAAAATCCATCGTGAGTCAACTGGGGGCCACGCTTAACAGTCTCTATCTTCTGTTCAGTTAAAGATGCATGTGGTCCCCCTATCGCCAGATAGGACAGAGGTTCAACAGCTTGTGGGTGAGGGATTTGTTACTCTATCTGACTAAAGAGTAGTCAGAATTGATCTCCTGTGTCTGAACAGAACTCAGTTGTAAATATGTCATAAACAACTCTGAGAAATCTTCGAGTGGACCTCTCGACTTCAGGTATCATCAGTTTTTCCCGGAAAGAGCGAAGCAAAGCCGCAGGTGGATGGCGAGCACCCCAGAGAAAGTTCTGTTCCTGAGACTTGGTGTAGAGGAAGATTTGGCACAGGAGGTATTTTAGGCTGACCTTGTCTGGTGGCCATAGTCAGGCTGGCACTTAACCTGGCACCTGTCAAGCAGGTTCAGTGACACCTACGACATGGTGTTATTGTGATGGCCCAATAGCATAACGTATGCAAAGTCGCTCGTCACGTTCCTGGTACACAGTGAGCGTTTAGCAAATGTTTGCCGCATTGGAAAGACCAACACCCAACCACACACCCAGCGTCAGCCCTACACTTGGACTCCTTTTCCACCGTTGGCTTTAGTGGCACAGTGCTGAAGAGTCAAGATGGCCAAGCCTGCAGAAGGCCGACGGGAACTTTACTGCGAAGCCGACCTGCAGCTCACGCAGGGTGATGGATTAAATCTTTACCACGTGAGTCTAAGTGATACAAAAAAATGCTCCCTTTGAAACTTTTCATTAACTGTGATTTGCTTGTTACATAATTCCCGGTACTGAAGTTGCTTCCTTCCCGTATAACTGTCCACTAGGTAGCTTGTGGCCGGTGGGCTCAGAAACAGAAAGTAGCTGGAGTCAGCCTCCTGAGATGCCAGCTAGAGACCTTTTTCTCAGGTTTCTGGGCAGGTTTTGAAGCCAACACCCCTGAAAGGGAAGCAGAGGCTGCATGCCACAGGCATCTAGGACACAAGGCCTACACAGTGTTTTTGAAAAGTCAGTATCGCTCGCTGACGATAAAGGGGCATTCACTGTGGGCAAGGGGGTGGGTGGAGTGGGGGCGACCGGGCAGGCCTCGGACTGACTCTGCAGCCAGTTTTCTTTTTCCACCATCTCTAGAGTTGAGTAGGTGCCAGTACAGCTAAAAGCTTGTGGAGACACCCGGAGACACAGATAGCGAGCCCCCCACGGCCCCCAGCCCCCGTCTTTTCCATGGAACTTAGCAGCAGCTACCAGGGGCGTCATCACAGAGCATTAATTTTTTCCCTTGCCTGGCTTCCCACATTCTGTGACCACCTCAGACTGTGCCAGGGAAAATATTGAGAGCCTAGGTAAACGAAGGGGAACCCAACATTCACCAGTCTGGCCTTAAAATAGCCGGTGGAACGCCCCCATCCCAGCGAGTACACAGGCAGTGACTGTTAACCAGTGTGCCGAGAGCACCCGCCCACCCCACCCCAACAGCTCACCCCGATTCCCGTGAAAGCCTATCTCAGAGAGCGGACAAAGAGGTAGCCAGTTTGCTGCCTTGTTCGCATTGCCCTCCTCCACCCCCCAAACCCGTGACTCAGGTGAATATTAATGAACACGCAGTGACCTGATGCAAACCTGCGCACGGCCATGGGCAGGGTGGGCACCCTGGTAAAACACATGTCTGGGGTGGGGTGGAGGGTTGGGCACAGCAACTGGGGAGAGCCAAGAGGAAGAGTGCTCCTGGAGGAGAGTGGGGACCTCGGGCGTTACAGGACATACTCCAGGGATGGGCCAGGGGCAGAGAGAAAAACGTCTCCTCACGGATTGACTGCTGGACAACTTGTGACATTGTTCTAGAACTTGCTGCTGTGCCACAAGGCTGTGTTTTCCAGGTGGCGTGCACGCCGTGGGGAGAGGGTTCCAGCAGGAAGAAGTACGGAAGAGAAGGAAGGGGCTGAGGATAACCCGGGGTGAGGATAAGGAAGAGTGTGTGGTGTATACCACGCCGGCCTAAGTTTGTCATGTTTTCCGAGTGTTCTCCATGTAAAGTTGCCAGAGTTTGAACATAAGAATGCAAGCCAGCCAGTTACATTTGAATTTCAGATCAAGAGCAAATACATATTTTAGGATAAATGTTATATTTGGTTATACTCATGTTTTTATTTCCTTTTTTATTTTATTTTATTAGTTTCAAATATACAGTACATTGGTTAGACATTTATATATTTTATAAAACAATCCCCCTAATTGCTCCTCTCTCTTCTGGTTTTCCACGTAGCCAATATATTAACGCTGACTACATTACCTCTGCCGTGCTCCCCGTCCCCACGACCATCTATGAACTACTAATTTGTACTTCTTTAACCCTTCGCCCCATTCTCCCAGCCCCCTTACTTTTAAAAAAATTTTTTATCAGAAATGTAATGTTCAGTTAAATTTAAGTTTTAATAAACAATAAGTGATTTAGTATAAATATGTCCCGAGTAATATCTGAGACATAATAATACTAAAAATATCCAGTGTTTATCTGGAATTCAAATATAAATAAGTGTACTATATTTTATTCACAATTCTATCGCCTTGTCTTGCCCCCTCAACTAGAATGAAAACCCTCAAGGGCAGAGACTGTTTCTGCCATATCCCCCCACAAAACCGAATATTAGTTGTTCATTCCACCTGCTACTTTGCCGTGAATAATTATGTCATGAAAGGCATCATAATGGGGATAAGTGTGCACATTCTGCAATCTGACTGTCCTGGCTTCACTTATTATTAGCCATGTGATTTTGAGCAAGTAACTTAATTGCTGTTTCTTCAGTTTACTCATCTACTGAATGGGAAAATGACAGTTGCCTAGCTTAGAGAGTTCACATTAGGAAACCATATTGTTAATACATTTATTGTATCCTAGGCTCATGGAAGGTACTCAGTAAATTTTAGCTATGATGGTGATGAAGATGACAACGACGTACTTGATAAGTAAGGGAGTGTGATAGAAAGGAACCAGCTCATGAGTGTTAGAGTCCCACCTGAGCTAACCATTGGCCTTTTTCAACCAGTTCTGTGGCCTTGAGGGAGACTTTATCGGGGTTTCCAAGATTTCTACCAATTCCAAAATCCCATAATTTAATAAAGTGAATGGATGAGAACCAAACGAGAAGAAAAACCATGTCAATAGAATTGTGAAAGGGGTTAGCAAGTAGAAGTGCGATGGGGGATGTTTCATTAGACAAATAGAAAAGCCCATCCCCAAGTGCAAGATGCTAGTCCTCTCGAGGCTCTGACCTTAGGAAGGTTGGGTTTTCAGAGACTTACACAACATGCGACCCCCACGAGAGAACATACAACCCCCGCGAGGGCAGAGTGTGCGCCTCAGCTTGGATTTTCACCAAAAGGAGCCTCCTCTAAGGCCGAACAGGAGAGCATTCCCTGGAAGCAGCCAACCCAGTTGCAGCCAATAAATTCATGGCAGCCTAGTGCCAACACATCAGAGAAGGCATGGTCCCCACAAGCCACAAGGTCTTTGATGATTTGTGACATTTCCAGAGAATTTCGAATTTCACTAGTGACCTTTACAGCTGTTTCTCCCCATCACTGGGAAATTATCACTTAGCTACAGAGAAAATATTTGTCTCTCTCACGTTATTCTGAGGACAGAGTGTGGGCACCAAGAGGCTAGGGACAGACAGACACCCTCACAGCAAAGGTCTCCTCCCAGGCAGCTCTTTCTTATGTCAGGTGATAGAGAGGATGAAGGAGAAGAAGTTCCATCAGCAGCTCTTCTAACAATGGAGGACCCACCTCCGCTGGGTTTAGGAGACTGGGGGAATGATACAAAAAAGAGAAGATACAGCCCCCCACTCCAGAATAGTCACAATACACCTGGAAGGCAGAATTATTCTTCAATACACCAATGACTTAAGAGGCTGAGCATAGCAACATACAGGTGCAAGATGGAATGCATTTGTGCTAAAATGACCAAAAATGAGCCACATGGGCCTAACCAAGATGTGAGCTTTCAGTAGGCAAATGCATAGTTGAGGAAGAGTAAAGAATGTTCTATGCAAACATAGTAAGGTTTCAAGAGCGTGCCAGGGAATAGTCACAAACGGGAGCCTAATGACGAGCTAGGCCAGAGACCCGCGAAGCCTTCAGCATGTAGGTTGGGCTCTAGACTTACTAAATTAGCTGACAAGCCAGGTTTCACCGAAGTAATTGGGTTTCCTGTAGTGTTTTCTACGGTGCTGTGATTTAAGGAGCTCGGTGCAGAAGCATTGAATGGTCCACCAATTTAAAAGTATTTCCTCTACCAATAAGAAATTCTGTCCACGGAATCATTTGGATTACATGTTACTAGGGGAGTATAAATTGGTTCACTCTCTATGGAAGGCAATTGGCAAGAGCTCAAGGAATTACAAATCACATTCTCTTTAAACAGCAATTCGACCTTCAGGAATTTATCCCACAGGAATACTTGAACATGAACCAGGTTATTTATTTCAGCACTGTTTACAAGATGAAAACACTGAAGCAACCTAAATGCCCATCACAAGGGGACTAGTTCAATCGTTTTGGTATCGATTTGTTCATGGAGTAAATGCAAATTAATAATGAATATGGAGTTCTTTAAATACTGATAGGGAACAACCTCTAAAATACATTGTTTTGTTTTGTTTTAAAAAAAAAAAAGGCAAAGCACAGTAAAGACTGCAAAGCATGCTGCCATATTGTTAAAAATTAAAGGGGCCCTAAGGAGGTAGAACAGAACTCCCCACTCACTGAGTACGGGCTGAATTTAGTGACTTTGTTCCAAAGAGGACAGATGGAAGGGAGGAACAGTAACTTTACAGTGGAAAAACCTAGCAAACAGTACCTCAGCCAGGTGGGCAAGGTTCATGTCATCTGCGATAAGTCATGTGGATACCAGGTACCACTTGATAAGATGATGAAAATGACACTTCGCCTCTGAGGCCATCCTCCCCCAAATCCATAACCCCTAGATAACCATTAGAAAAAAAGTCAGCCAAACTCAAACTCAGAAACATTCTACAAAACACCTTGACCAGCCCTCCTCAAAACCATCAAGGTCATCAAAAGAAGAAATGTCTGGAAAACTGTCACAGACTAGAGGAGGCTGAGACCTGATGACTAAATGTAAGGTGGTCTTCTCGATGAGATCCTGGAACAGACAAGGGACGTGGAGATAAAACTAGTAAAATGTGATAAACGATGGAATTTAATTAACAGTAATGTACCAGTGTTGGTTCCTTAGCTGTGGCAAATGTACCGGAACAATATAAGATGTAAACAAAAGGAGAAACGGGGTGATGGCATATATAGGAACTCTGTAATATCTCTGCAACTTTCCTTTGATTTTCAAACTTTTCTAAAATAAAACATTAAAAATTAAAAAGGAGTAGAGGTTATATGATTCTTCGCATGTGCATAAAACATCTGGGGAAGAGTAGGCAATACTCTGAAATAAATACTTTCAGTCGCCTGTGAAGGAGGATCTGAGTTCCTAGAGGCAAAGGTTTTTACGATGTGCACATTTATATTTTGAATTATAAATCCTGCAAATTTACTGCCTCTTGAAAAATAACGGAGTTCACATTTCTACAAAAATAAAACAATTTTTCATCCAAGTTAAGTGCGTTTCTAAAAAACAGCGTCGTTTTGAAACGCATTCTTTTTGAGTTCTACGTGAAAACATGGCTCCCAAAGAATTCATTAACTTGGATTCATTTCCCACATTAATAAGTTGGATGGTTCCCAAAGGTACAAGGCTCCGAGGAGAATGCGATGGGCGGCATGGCAGTTTGGAAGGGGAGGAGAACATGGGGAGATGGTCTGAACACACGGTATTAAGAGTCCAGGAAGACAACGTGAAGGTGTGGGGTACCACAGAGAGGACGAGAGTAAGAAAAGGAGCAAGCAAGATGCCCAGAGGTGACCGGCTGCCGCGAAGAGCAACTTTGCTGGCACGAAGTCTGAGCGAATTAGTTCTCCCTCTTCTTCCCCGTAGACTACATTCTGCATCATCCCAGTTTTGAAACGAGTCTTTCTCCGCCTTTGGCCCTTCACCAAGAAAAATGTACTACATTGTTGGACTTCAGAAGGATAGCCTGGACCCCGTGAGGGCAGACCCTGGACTCATTCTTTCCTGCCCCTACCCATCACTCTCTATTTCAGCCACGACTCGGGGAAAACCAACAGAGGGGAGACAGGGAGGCGAACTTAAATTTGACTATGAAGTCCCTTCGGTCAGAGCCGTGAGCTTGAGAGAAAGGGCACAGGATTAGCGGGCCACCGAGCCAGCTAGGGGCGAGGAGCCAGGACACCCACCAAGAGAGGGAGGGAAACGGTTAATAATTCAAGGTGACAAATTAAGCCAGCTACTCAGGGGCTCCAGTTTGGCTGATTGTGAAGTCTAAACAGAACTGTCGGGAACTGGGAAGGCGCTGTCACTTTTACTGTATTTTTCCACACGTATTTTCTTTTTTTTTTTTATTTGGAAATGTTCGTGGGGAGTTGGAAAAGGCAGGCTGGAGAACTCCTGGGGCTTGAGGGGGGCGAAAATGTGTCTCTGCTCGGATCTTGATCTAATTCAGATCAGCAGCTCCCCAAGGGCGTCAGCCACGGGTGGCGGGGAGGTTGCCTAGCCTCGCCACCTCCCCACCCCCATCCTCCGTGGAAACACCCTCACCTTCTCTCATTTTCACTGCCCTTTGGTGCCAGCATGCAGCCTCCTGCCAAATTACACTGCCGGCGTGCTCCATCCACCAGCCACACCGGCCTCCTTGTTACTAAACTCAGCAGCTGCTTAACAGGGAGCAGATGGAGAGAGACGCGTGACACCCCTGAAGCAGGCACCAGAGAGGCCTGGCCCGAGGGGCGGAGGAGAATGAAAACGCCTGCACTTATCTCCGTCGCCGTGTTGGCAAGGCCTCTGCTTTCACGAAGCCGGAGACGTGAACAGCCACCCTGTGGAAATTCACTAAAAGGAAACAGTGGGCTCGGGGCGTCTAACATGACCACGTGCCTCATTCTGGGGAGAGTGTGAGAAATTAGCACACGTGGTGACAGATGAATGATAGGGTTACTGCCCTTTGGGTCCTAAGACCCTTGAGCTTCGTGCTCTGACCTGGACGTGAACATTTACTGAGCGCTGAGTTCCCGACGTCTGGGGACAGTCTCATCACAATGGACATTTAAAGAAGACTTTCTGTGTCGGAGGCCATGTCCTCCTCATAGACAGCTCTTGTGGATTAGTTTAACTCCTCATAGAACCAACAACTTGATTTTAACATTAAGGATAAGCATGTTTGCCACTCCCCTTACACACACACACACACACACGCACACTGCAGCACCTGCAGTTCATTCTACAGAAGCATCTCTGTAGCATCTCTGCTCAAACAGTTTAGGTTTAATATCATCCATTCTAAAAGAAAACAGAACAGTTTTGTCAAATGAATTTTAGACAAAAAAAAAAACGGGTAAAACGCAGTGCACGCATGAGCAGGAACACGCACGCACGCACACATGCACGCACGCACACACGGTCCGCCTTCCCTTCCAGCAAGCGTTGCACTTGCTTTGTGGTCCCCCAAAGAACACGGCGTATGACAACCCCAAAGCAGCTGCTGCTCAAATGCCTTTGCTGGTTGGATCCTTCCCTATGATTTGGCCAAAGCCACGGTGCCCAGGTCTTGAGTCCCTTCATGAGGGCTTGGTGCGCAGGTTGGCGGGTCACCCATCGCAGACCTTCCCCACACAGTTGCAGGCCCCGACCCATCTCATGGAATAGTGCAGAAACACAATTCTCCTATTGTTCTCTGACTTTGAGGTTGAGAGAGGAGGAACACGGGCACACACAAAACCTCCCTTGAAAAGATTAATGCAATTATTAGCCGAAAGTAATGGCTATAAGCCAATCTGCTCTCAAACCCTCCTGGGCACCAAGTCACCTCAGAGTCTCTTAAAGCCCCAAACACAAGACTGTGTGTTCTCCTGCGTTCGTCATGTTGTTCTCAAAGACTGCTAGGCCAGCCTTACTGCTCCCTTACCCACCAAGCGAATAAGCAGGGGCGGGCGCCAAGCATAATGCTTGTGTCTGAGCCCTGGGTCCCCCATAAGCCTGGAAGAGGCAGATGCCCAGGGCCAGGCATTGCTGGGAACTGCTTCACCCAATCTTGCTCAGGCGAAACACTTGTTAGACCAGGGCTGTGGCTGATGACGAGCGGTTAACATTAATTATAAAACTCTCCAGCAATGATGTGCTTTCTCCCCCCGTCACCATATATGAGTGACAATCTATAACCCCTGTGCTGCCACTCCGCTGGCCATTCCAGTGTCTCATCAGGAGCTATGAGTGTTTCTGGAATGGAAATTAAATTCCCTTCCAGGACTTGGTGCACACGTCCTTATATTGCATGCATATTTCAAATCGTAGTCTCCAAGAAAATGAAGTCTTAACGTTTGCCTACCCATATATATAAAAATCAATAATATAGATTGATTAAATAGACATGATGCTGGAAGACACACAAAGAAGGAAAGTTGAAGGATTGAAATGTTTGTGATATATTTACATAACACCGAAGCAATCGATTGATTGACTGAATTTATGTTACTGATAAATTAAATGAGACATTAAAAGAATTTGTCAGTTGAGCCAGAAGACAGCTAGTTCAATAACTCTGTGAATATTCTACTCAAGAGAATACAAAAATGTGTAAAGAAATACAGAGGTGAACATTACCTACAAGTCAGAGAACTAGTCATTCATTCCTTTATCTTCAAACAGCTACTGAATCCCTACTACGTTCCTGGCACAGATTAAGACCAGGTATTCAGTAGGATTCTCTCGGAGCAGCCATGTTAAAAGCCCTGTCATTTCCAGAGGAATCAGTGCCACTCAGAAAACACAGACAGTCACAGAAGAAAAATAAAAAAACCTCAAAGCTAAGCAAAAAAAAGGGACATCGTTCATGTGATGGCAAGCCAGGGAGGCTTTCAAGCATCTATTGTTTATGATTGGGAAGACCTACATATGTCAGACTTCATCTGTGAGGTAGGTGTATGAGGTATTAAGTAGAACCCTGTTCCTACGAATTAATATCGAGCCTTTGGAGGACTCAGCCTCATTCCTCCTGCAGAAGGCTATCGGGAAAGCCTCTGTCGAAAGGTCTAGAGCCTGAGTCTGAATACTAAGTCACAATGACACAGTTTTCTCCAATATGATGGTTATTTTATACACACACACACACTCACACACACACACACACACACACTTGAATAGAACAAGCTATACACCATTTGTATATAACTTTCATGGTGTACGTTCTCATACATAAACATTTTCATAGTGTATGGGCTAACACACATACATACACACACAGAGTCTTTCTCATCTGCAAAGTCTGAGGTTTTAGTTAAACTCCAGAAAGACTTCCTTTGCGACAAGTGGCAGATAACTGAAACCCGATGAATTAGTTTCTCTCCTCGCAAAATGGAGGTTAAAATAAATAATAATCAACAGGTCATTTTTGAAAGTAGCTGAAATCCTGAGGCTAAAGGTATTGTATAAACATAAGAGACCCTAATCCTATAGAATGTACACAGTGAACCACCATTTGGTATTATTCAATGACGAAAAGATAGATACGCATACACAGCTACTAGAAAAATTTTCTTCTTAGGATGCCTAGAACTAAGCGCCCGATATAATTATATGTCCATAAACAATATGGGCATTTTCGAGGGTCCATAAAGCAGATCTTTGAAACATGCATTTCACATTTAGTTGTGCCTGTCTGCACACAAGCACAGCACAAACCCATTCAAACATAATACTGCTCTCTGCAAAACTGAGATCATTTCATTCTGGTCTATTACTAAATTATATCCCCAGGAATGGTGATCGTGATCCAGGAAAAGAAGAACAAATAGCAGAGCAAAGAATAGCTAGGCTCTGGTGAAGCACAGAGCCCCCAAACCCTGGGGTCCCCCTGTTCATCTTTAGTCACTTGTCTACCCAGAGGCCTGGCCTATAGGAGCCCAGCTCAGCAGCACCTGCACGTGGATGAACTGTAGACCTGGGACCTGACTATCGACTCACAGGAAGAGGCCAGATCCATAGTTGCTCCCTCACCTAAGCTATGCTTTCTCTCCCTTTCTGCATCTGCTGATGGAGAATCTTGCAAACTGAAAGCAAAGAAGAATTAGGAGGCAGAGGCAGAAGACAGAGGCCCAGTCAGGACCAGGAAGACGCGTGGCAAGAAAGCTCGCCTCCTGGGAGAAGAATCATTCACAGTCTGTCCATCCACCCATCGCTGATTATCCCCCAAAACCAAGGGAGCCACCCAGCTCATTCCTGTATGTCGATACAGTTCCTTTGCTGAGTTTGGCCTGCTTCTCACACAGCGGGCAGCCAGACGGGGCCCTGCAGGAAGATTATAGGTCACCACCAGTGTCCCAACTGGGGCAACAGGAGAAGAAATAAGAATCGGAACTGAAACATCTATCGAAGTTGGGAGTGAGAAAAAAAAAGCCAGGTTCATCTGACAAGAGTTTTTCAACCCAAGCTCCTAACCACTCACCTGGATCTGGCGTGAGGGTGAACAAGGAAAATCAAGTCAAAATCCAAAATCCAAATGAGCGAGTCCAAGGGTCTCCGCCCCGCCACCATTTCCTCTGTCTCTCGGTCATCAGGTGTAGGGGAGCTGACCGAGGACATGGCCCCGATAAACTCCGCCAGGCTGTAAAAAGGGACAAGGGGTCTGGCCTGATCAACGCCCCCGTCCCTCCATCTCAAACCAGCCTCGGAAGCAGAAAGCACCCGGGTGTGTGCAGAACGCTCGCTCCCAACATTGAATGAGCCCGTGGAATACCTCGATCTGATCTTTTATAGTGCTTTGTTTATTACCTGCGTGCCCTTATTTCATAAGGGAACTGAGAAAGAGAGAGAGAGAGAGAGAGCAGGAATGATGAAGATGACTATTAGTAGCAATCCAAAGACAGCTTTTCTTAAGCTTCATTCATAGCAGCAAATGCGGCCAAACAACCTAGCAATTGTTCTCTCAAATGTCACCTGTATGGAGCCCACTGTGCCCGATAAAACTCTGCTCGTTTTTGCTCCCCCTACTTGCCCCCACCACCACTAAAAAATGCCGTGTGATCCTCAAATAACTCCCGAGCTCGAACCTACAAAGCCTTTCTTCTTCTCCCTGCCACCCCCTCCCCGTTTTCTTTCTTCTTCACGCGACCCGAACAATTTGGCTCTGTTCTGAGTGCATTCCTGTGGCCCATTCTCTTTCAGTCCCCTGTGCAGGGCTGAGGACGGTGGACCGGGAGAAACAAGGCCACATTCAGACACAGGACGGCGCTTGGGCGGGGGGTGGAGAAACGCGGACCCAATGTACCTATGATTGTTGCGCCACCGACTTAATACCTGGACAGAGAGACAAAGGCTCTTTAGAAAAAGCCCAGGCTGCAGGGTGACCCATTCCTCCACTCTCCAGGAGTTCAAAGATAACAGAAGCTGAAAATAAGGCTCCAACGTAATTAAAGTTTTCCAAGTCATTGCAGGAGCTATTACAGATGATGACAGAAAACTCACTGCTAGCTAGCTAGCCCTTTTGATGAATATTCTCTGTTCATATGTAGAGACTTTCTGTGTGTGTGTGTGTGTGTGTGTGTGTGTGTGTGTGCGCGCACGTGCACGTGCGTGGATGCACACACACCTCTCCATTCCTGGACAAAATGTTACCAATCCTCTCAGAGCCCTATGCCTCTCACAGAAGCAGAGGTGTCACCGTTGCTCGGAAAGTCCCTGATTTCGAAGGGAATCTGCAAAATGAGGAAGCCCTCTCAACGTGAACTCTATTTTATTCTTAGCAAAGAGTAAGTGGGCATTTAATGTTTTTTTTTATCTGTGTATTTATTTCTGCTTGGGATCCAGAAATGGCACTTGCCCATGGAAGTGGGTGGAGGTCTCAAAATAAGTTCAAAGGAAGGGGGTTTACCGCAATCTAAGCAAGTCACGGGGATGTTTAGTGGACATTCGCTCTAAACAGGACGGGTGCCATGCGCGTTATAGCCAGACCTCAGAGGCCAACGTGGGAACACACCTCACTGGTCCTTAGCTCCATAGTGCTCGGGCAGAGTCTTCATGAAGAGAAAGGACTTTTAGCCAGAAAACTGGAGAGTCAGAAAGAGCCAGGCCTAGAAGGTCACTGAGAAATAAGAATGGGACAATTCGCACTTGAGCATCAAACAGGATTTTTCTACCTTTGTAATTAAAAAAAACAAAAATGCCCTTAGAAAACTGTTCTAAACTCCCGCCTCATTTACGTGTTTCTCAGAAGGGCTGGAAGCTCCACCGGAACAGGGCCCCGGCATCAAGAAGTCCTAAATAACTCTTTTTGAGTGTTGAAAATTTTCAGATTCACAGGGAAGAAGGGAAAAAAAAAACCATGCCGTGGTGGGCTGGACCCGGCTCTCTCACTCGCAGGGGCCGATTGTTAAGTTTACAAGAGTTTTGTGAGCCAGTCGTTAAACACAGCCGCTATTAAAAGTTAAATTCTATAAACTTACAACCAAATGAGTTATACTAAAAACAAGGGTAAGTAAGCTTATCACTCCTTTACTACTTCACAGTGTTTTCACTATTATTTATGCTCTCGAGGGTTTTTTTTTTTCACCTATTGTGTATCTATGGGGCGAAATACAGTATAATGGTAACCTCTCCCCATCTCCTCCTGCTCTGTGAGCTGTGATGTCCGCATTTTTAGCTTAACGTTGGCCGTGGCAGGAACATGAACACGATGGAAATCTAAAACTCCTACAAATCACGGCCTGATTGATGGTTTTGTATAGTCTGGACACGAGAGAGCGATGGAGGAAATGCTAATAATGCAGATTAAACGCGAAAGTTTCTATAGTCGTCACATTGTGCGAATCCAAAAACAGATACATGCCTTAGGGACGTGTCCTTCCCGTCTTCAAAAACCATTCTCCGATCCAGTGAAGAAATCACGTGTGTCATCGACAGAGAAGTAAGGTTCCAACACCTGTCTTCATTGTTTTATCTTATTCCCTAACCAAAATGAAAACATCACCCGGCGTTCACCTGGGAGCTATACTCTTTCACGGGCTGCAAAACGACACCCGGCGTTCACCTGGGAGCTATACTCTTTCACGGGCTGCAAAACGACAGGCAGTGAAATGTTTTTCGAGAATCAGTTAGCTATCTGGAATTTACAAGAAAAGGTATTGCATATTTTATAATCCTCTGCAAATTATCCGCTATACATTCTTTAAATCAAGATTTGTAATTAACTTATGCATGTATAAACATGAATACGTTTTATTAGAGAGCTGTTTGTTAAACATTTTTCAGCATACCAGCATCCAGTAGTGTAACTAAAGGTAAAGAAAGAGGGTGATTTTAATGATTTACAGAATGACAAGTAGAAGTATATGTGTATATATGTGTATGTGTATTTATTCATCACTTATTCATCACTATATATGTGTATGTGTATTTATTCATCACTTTAATGGAGCTAGATCACAAAACATTGAGAGAAGGCTATTGGTAGAATAATGACACAGTGTGAGCTATGCCTACCTGTCCTACTGTTTGATCAAGGCCACCAAGAACATGGCTCACTGAAAGACAGGCCAAGGAGGCAAGAGCCCACCCTTAAATTGTTCACATGTCCAGCTACTGTTTTACAGTTTCCAGAAGGATTTCTGCACAAACTATGTCATGTGAGCCTCGTAAGGGCTTTAAGATAAGGGCTCTGATGGAAAGTCCCCACTGCATGGGTTCAGAAGGTGTGTGTGGCTTGCCCAAAGTCACTCGATTGAGGGTGGCTAAGATAAGCCTAGAACACAGGTCTTCTGATCTCTAGCCCCATATTTCTCAAGGGAGGATCAAGACATCCCCTTTGGAGCCACTCTTCTGGAAAGTTCCATCCCTCTTAGATGTGAGTCCAGCGGGGGGAAAAGGCACGTCGTTGACCTCAGTCACAATTACCGGCTCTGTCTCCTTGGGCAATGATGTCAGAGTCCAGGCTTTGATCTGTCTGTCGAGCGCTTACAGCCACTGCATCCCAGGTGAGCAGCCACCTGGCCAGAGAATTGAACGCAGTAGACAGACAGCTGTGGCAGAGTCCAGGTGCCACAGCTCCACTAATGAGAGCACTGACTTTCAAATTTCATCTTATTTTTCTAGAACAAACTTTTTCATTTTGCAAGCAAAATCCCACATGAAACAGCAACATAGAATTCATACATAAAGACAAGTTTCTGAGCTATAGAGAGAGGGAGGCTGGCCAGTTATGGTTACAATTGCTATCTGCTCGTGGGGACCCCGAAGGCACCAGCAAAGAACCCTCATCTCCTTGAACTTAAAAAATAATCCGCATTAGCATTTAATGTTAGTGAGGGCAGTGTGTGTGTGCACACGTGTGTGCACTGGGGGACAGAGGGTCCCACGTTCTCTACTGGGGGTCTCCTCCTGAAGCTTGGCTAGACACCTTGGAATCTCCTGCCACTGGTCACAAAAAGCAAAACGAAAGAGTGAGGGCCCCTCAGTAGAACTGGGTAGAAGAAAATAAAGCTCCAAGCATACGTCGTACCATGGAAAAGCAAGCGGGTGAATCTTTCATTATCATCACAGTTAGCAGAGCTTAAGTGCCAGGCACTGCTCCGAGCTCTTCGAGTGTATTATTGTAAATGCTTTATATAGCACCCCTTTGAGAAAGGCATTCTCATGATCTTGACTTTGTAGATAAAGACATTCATGCTTAACGAGGTTAAATGTTTGCTGCTTGTAAGTGTGAAGCCGAATCGGCGCTGTC
Source organism: Pteropus medius (assembly GCF_902729225.1). Classification (NCBI taxonomy): domain Eukaryota; kingdom Metazoa; phylum Chordata; class Mammalia; order Chiroptera; family Pteropodidae; genus Pteropus; species Pteropus medius. Next base: position 7,104,804 of record NW_024355990.1, on the reverse strand, counting down.
TTCCTGGGCATGTAAGTGCCCATTCTTCGATTTAATGGTCTGCAGGCTTCATCTTAAAATTCTTAATAATTTTATCTTTGAATTTGTGTTTTGTAAACAGTCGGATGGAGCATGTCCGGGGGGCTTGGGCCCTCTGCTCGCATGTGGTCCTGCCTCCTGGGCTCCCTGGGCTGGGCTCTTAGCCACGTGTTTCCCATCCCCGATGCTCCAGGTCTGCCACATCCCCCTCTGCCAACTCCTGACCACTGCCCACCGGGGGCAGCACCCAGGGCCTGCACACAAGGAAAATCTTGTGTTCTATCATTCCCCTCTGCACCCAACGGGGGCCTGGGCACAGACACGTGAGGGACAAGGTCAAGTGCACGCCCTGGGTTCCTACAGTGAGGAAGGCCCCAGCCATTCCCACCTCTCGCCCCCAATGCAGATTCTGAGCACGTCCTGGAATGAAGGCCGCAGTCTTTCCAAAGTCACGTGTCCACTGCGGGTCTGGGCCCATAACATCCCTGCTCTGATCGACACCTCGCATTTTCATTTTGCAGTTGACCCCACGCCTTATGCAGCTGGACCTGGCTAAAGTTCAAACCCAGACGCCTCAAGTCAAGAGATGGAGCTGTCGATCACTGCGCCAGACCACTTCCTCATCCATGAGGGTCCGGCCTCCTTATTCCCTCCAGTGCGCAGCTGGCTTCTTGTTCCAGCACTTGTAGACTCCCCCTTTGCCAGCAGCCATGTAACAAGAAGAGGGGGTACGTGTGACTGGTAACCAGAAGGCCCCAGGTTTGTCCTGTGTCCATCCTACAGGAAACAGGGCTTACCTCTCCCACAGGTATATAGCTTCAGATCCCATCGGTCATTATGCCAGGAACGCTAATGAGGATAAAGTTCCCACAAAGGATAAAGAGCAATATTCCCGGGCTTGTGAAATGGACTATGATGTTGGAAGTTACTCCAGCGAAGGAAAAAGCACAACAGCTCCTAGAGGCAGCCTTTCCCCCAAGGACCTGGCTTCCCAGAACCATGCGAGATGTTCCATTATTCTTGGGACGATTCGCTTATAAATTCCCATAAGGCGGGAGCTCTGCTTCTCTTGCTAGCGGCTAGCACAGGACAGTGCCTTGCAGATAGCAGATGCTTCATAAATATGTAGGGAATCGACGCTGTTGGATGAATTTTATCTATCAACTCTGTCGCCGGCATTTGTCTCGTCTTTAGCACTAGATTTTTAAAATTAGGAGTGAGGAGGAAAACCCCCCTCCGCTCCCCTTCTCCTTGTATGAGTCTCCACAGTAACCAATAGCAAACAGGCCGGGGGCCCCCTTGGCTCCTCAACAAAGCCAAACAGGTGTGAGAGATTAGCTCCCTGGCCAGAGCCTCTGTCCAACGAAACAATGTCAGATTCCCCCCTAATAAAGTCCAGAGCTGTAAGCAATTCTCCTTGTTATTAAGCAGGAAAGAAAACACAGCCCGGCTCCCTCCCAATTAGCTTGGAGGACCCTCCGATGAGCCGAATTTAAACCAGAGACCGGCCACGATCCAGCTTCCAGTGCAGACAGGGCCTTCCCCAGCCAGTGGGAGCTCACTGGCCCAGGTTCCCAGCCATCTTGGCATGAGGGTGCAGACAGCCCCCTCGCCCCCACCCCAATATCCATGGGCTGTCTCCGCCTCTGATTCAAACCATCTTTGCGACTCCCTGCCAGACCCCTTACTTTGATTTTCCGTGCAGAGGCTTGGTCTCCTTTGCCAGATTCGTGTTTATAAGGATGGGCTTTTTGACAGTTTCGCTGTCAGTGAAAGAGAGGCCGGGATCCCTCCCCCGAACATGAATCACTTTCTTGTCATCCACAAAAGGGCGGGGCAATATCCTGAAGCAATAATAACAAAATAGAAACCCCCAGAGATCTCATCTGGTCTTTCTCATCGCCCCCTCCCCACGACACCCACTTCTAACTGGTAAGCGGTGGAAAGACCCCAGCATGCTTCCAAAAAGCCCGTAGCTGCGTGAGCTCGCGTTCGCACACGGGGTTAGAGACGCTCAGACCACCGAGGTCATCGACCCTTTCCCCCACCCCACCTTAGACAGTGTTCGGAGGCAGCTCTTTCGATCTGGAGCATCTTACCTGAATGCGGGGGGTGGGGGGGGCATCGAAGCAGTTTTTATAATAAGCTCTGAGTAAAGATTACGATTGTCAAGCGCTGTCCTAAGGTTTTAAAGCATTACTCTAAATCTCAGAAGGACTTCACACATTTTATGACCGAGGTATCTAAGCATGTGAACAGTTACCAGTCCAAAGCACACAGCTAGCTACTGGTAGAACTGACCTTGGGACCCGGAGTCCAAATCCAGAAGCGAGGTTGAGGTCAGTGCTTCTCCCTCGTCCGCGCCCCCTCCTGGGCACATGGCAGGATTGCACTTCCTGTACTCTGTTGCTTGGTGGGTCCTGGCGACCAGCCCTGGCCAATGAGTAGTGACCAAAAGTAACATGTATCACTTCTGCACTGAGCCAACGTGCTTCTCCCCAGAATGCACCGTTCCCTCTGCCACACTCACTGGCAATGTTCCAGAAAGTTCTGTCAGCCCAGAATAAGGATGACAATGACAAGGGATTAATTCCATCACCTTCTGGTGATAGATGTATAGCACAAATGAGAAATACACTTTAATTGTTTAAATCTATTGAGATCGGGGAGGGGGTGGGGAGTTATTACTATAAAAAAACGAGGAAAGTAGTTAGTTTGGAAGGGGGAGGAGGGACAGGGCATGCAAAGGGACTTGTGGGGTGCCCATCTAAGCCCCATTTCTTAATTTGAGTGCTAGTTACAAGGATGTTAGCTTTATGATAAATAGTTGTTTTGTATGGATTTGTGTGTCTGCATTTTATTTTGCACTAAGAGACTAAAAAAAAAAGATGCGGGGGTTGTTTGTTACGAGACCGTGACAGCCCTGACTGATACACCTGCATGGCCCCCCTCACGCAGTGCTTTCTTACGTCTTAGCGAAAACCCCTTCTGCTTCGAGATGTCAACATCTCTGTCTTCTGAGATGAGAACTGAAACCTTTTTTGCCTGGTAAATTTAAGTCTTATGATGAAAAGGACACAGTAGAAACATGGAACATAACATGAAATATGTTAGCTGGAACAGAAAGGCTTCGAAGCTTCCTCATCCAGAATCTCCTTAGGGACTACGTTGGCATTTCAACGGGCAAGACGTGACTGACTCTGTAATGGAGGCTCCGAATAGCGCACGTCACCTGAACCTTCTCTCCGAATCCACTGCTCTGCCCCAGGAACCCCCATACAGCCTTTTGTAGTTACTTCAGTCCCCAGCACGGGCATCGCCCCCCACTGCACACACTGAGAGAGGCAAATGGAATAGCTCCACGGGACGTTTGGCAGGACCAGTCACCCAAAGGAGAAGAAGGTCTTGATGGTCTTCAATTTGTCCCCTTTGGCAAGTGCCCGAGATACTCAGCGGAATCTTCTAGCTCATCTGGAGGTAAGCCAAGGTGGCGCAAAGGCCAGAAGGAACCTGTAATGCCTCTCCGTGCCATGACCCCAGCTCAAGCTGCGAAGGCTGGCTCTCGCAATACCTGCGAGCTCAGAAAGATAAGGAGGTACTCAAAATTGTGCCCAAACAGCTCCCCACACCCCAGCCTATGTTAGCCAGAGACGAGCAGGCCACTTTGGTCTGAAGTCACTGTGTGGTGTTCTGTAATCCGTTCCCCTTCTGTTCTCTGCACCCCCTCCCCCACAATAAAGCTGGCATTGCATGGGGGAAATGACAAGGACAACCACTCAAAAAAAACAAAAAGACTTTTGACTGATTCTGATTTTATTTTATTTATATAGCTATTGATCTACTGTGCAAAAGCTCTCTCGAGGTTCAGCTGTGTTTTAGAACTCCTGTCCTCTTAAAAACCAACTCCCAAACCAAATCCTGGATTCTTACCACCCACCTACAGGCGAACGGCTGAGCCTTCACTCCAAACACAGCCTTCCTGGGGCCCTCTGTCAGCACTTGGAGGCTGTTGACCAACAACTATTTCCCAAGCACGGCGCCTGCTGATCTAACCTCGTTAAGCCAACGCAAGAAGTCCGCGTGATTGACTTATCCCATATAATAAACCCCAGCTATTACTCACCGGGGCAACCTGGCACATGATCTGGTCCCTTCTGGAAGAGGTGGCAAACCAGCAACATAATAAACCACCCTACCATTTGGGGAGAGATGAATTGCTAATCTGCGGCTGTCATACCATAAATGAATTTATGGTACAGTCTGGAGCGACGCTAAACTTCAAGGTCCTGTCATTATAATGCATTGATTTTTTTACTGTCACCTGCTAAAAGCAAAAGCATAAAACATTATCACCTTAACACCAAGGTCCAGTTGGGTGTGAGCCCTCCTGCCGTAAAGCACAGGTGGCAGTACATAGATGCACAAAAGAACAAATGCCCTCCTGTCCCTGTACCCGGAAACACACGAGAGAGAAGCCCACACTGGGGATGAATCATTTACAAAACCATCCGACAGGCCACCTTTTCCAGGTACAGGAGTTCACACTTTCTCTCTCTCACGGCCTTTCTCTCTTTCTACCTTATATTTTAGTTATTTGCAAGAGATTGCAGAATATAGACTGGTGAAGGGTGTGGACTTTTGGGAGGCAAAATTCTTACGTCTGAATTCTGATTCCCCTGATTCTTAGTTGTGTGACCTTGAGCAACTGTGCCTCAGTTTCCTTCTCTGTAAAATGAGAATGTAAGAGCATCTACCTGCCTCATAGTGTTCTCATGAGGACTAAGTGGCTTAATTCATGGCCAGGACGTAGAAAGATACCTGCTCAGAGAAAGCATTCAATGAACGTCACATATTATTACTACGACATACGTGTAAGTATGGTGGCTGCCATGCCTTGCTTTCTAAACTATAAGTCGCTTGTTACTAGAAAACCTGTTCTAGACATGTTTTGATATATTTAGATATTTAGACTGAACTCTTTAAAGGCGGATCCCAGAACGTACCAATCATTGCATCCTATGGGCCCAGTGGTGTGCCTGGTGAATAGTGGGTACGTAATTTCAATGCTTATAATGCCTTGCTCATTATAAATATTAGAAATTCTTACTGAATTAACAAGTGAATGTTCAGGAATGATTTTTATCAACTTTCCCTTGAAACGATCCCGTGTCCTATTTAACGGATCGTGCTGATGAACAGATGAGACTTAGGGAGGGGAGCCGAGGGGAGGACCCTCCCCTGGGCATAAGGAGAGGTAGCAGCAGGACATGGAATTGAGGGGAAGAGCCGTCCTGTTCCCTTGGGTGCTGTGTTCTCCCCTGGTTATGCATATTTTAGTGCAGGTATTTGACTCCAGGAACCACAGTTAAGAGAGGCCCCGACAAACCAGTGTTTTGAGAGGCGATGAGAATGCTGAAGGTCCCTGGAACCTGGAAGTGTGTGGGGCGTGGCAACTTCCCCCAGTGCCGGAGATGAGAAGACCCCAGAGAATCAGGAGAACTGTGTTCAGGGCCCTGCGGGACTAGGAACGGTTCTCTGTCTCCCTCCGGATACGCTGGTCACTAAGTTCTGTGATCCTGCCTCCAAATATTTCTCGAATTCAGCCCTGCCTCAGACTCCAAACTCCTGATTCCCCTGGTTCGGTCCAGAGTCACAATGCTAATACCCACACGGTTTTCACTTCGATGGCTCCTCTTCTAAGCAGACTAAAGTTCAAAGCCCTGGGCATGGCATTCAAGGTCCACGTGGACCTCGCTCCAGCCTGCTTTTCCAGAATCCTCTATTCCATAACACACCTGCTCTCTGTTTCAGGTGTGCTATGGGATGGATGATTCTAGTCCGGGATGGATGATTTCGTTTGGGGATGGATGATTCTAGTCTGGAATGGATGATTCTAGATTAGAATGGATGATTCCAGTCTGGGGATGAATGATTATGTTGTTTTTACTACTCGGTGTTCTCTTCTGCTAGTTTCTCGGCCTAATGAAATCTGACTTGACCTCTCAAGGCTCAGTTCTGAGGTCACATCATCTGCAGAGCCTTCTCACATCTCTGCTAGCATAACTCAGCCCTCTTCTACCTACGTCCTCCAGGAATTTTGTGCATCTTACTCTGTCACTATTTTTATTGCTCCATCTTGAATCCCTTAAAGGCAAATCTAACTACCTAGTAGGTCTTGAACAAATGTGGAATGAGTCAAAACTGGAGGTAATTTCCTATTCAGTAAGAGAAAGATGTTTTCAGTATGAAAATAAGTTTCACATTGAACTGTGAAAGACAGGTACAGAGACCTGTGATTCCCATGTAGAGTGTTGTAGAAAGGATTTTCACATTAAGTAGAAGGTTGAACCAGAGGACTTTTAAAAACCTTTATAGATTTGAGATTCAAGGACACTATGACATTTGCAACTTCAGCTCCAGACCATCAGCCGCTTCACCGCATGAAAAGACCCATGGACGTCATGGGCCTGAGACCTGCAGTCCCACCGTGGTGTTTCTCCAAGAAATGGATGGTTTTCACCGGTGGGAAATGAAAGAAATACGGAAGTTTTTAACTCAAGAGCCAGAGAGATCATCTAGCAGATTATAACCTGGAATGTCTAAGACTTTGCTCCCCAAAGGTTCAAAGCAGTAAACTTGCTTCTTCTATATTAAAAATAGATAGATAGATAGATAGATAGATAGATAGATAGATAGATAGATAGATAGATGATAGATAGATAGATAAAAAGTCATGTTCTCATAACTGAAACAGGTAGAGAGCAGGAGGGGGCCAAACACGGCCTTCCAGATGTGTCAGGACTGCGATAACGCGTGTTTAAACTTTACCCAAAGTGGAATAAAGTGTCAACAGAATCTGCTGCCCAAACTCTCTGATCAGGTCAGGCAAACAACCAATCGAAAAAAAATCAATCACATGTGAAAGGTGGACCAAAGGGATGGGAATGCTTAACTCTGTGATTCCCACAGGAGCCAGGTCTGTGTAACGCGTCTCCTGCCAGCTGCTGCTTCTCCTCGTGGCCGTGAAATAGCCAGAAGTCCACCGCAGGGTGTTGTTTTGTGAGCTGGCGTGGCCAGGAGCAGGCTAAGAGCTCGGTGGCATTGGCCAGCGATGGGAAAAGGATGTTGGGAACGGTGGGTTCTAAGCAGATGGGGCAAAGCAGCCCCAGCACCAATACTTCGGGGTGAGGAGTGGCCAGCCGCCAAGGAGGAATGGAGCATTTGATCTTGATTTGGAATACCGTCAGTGCTCATAGAGGTTTGTGGGTGGGAGAGAGGAGCAAAAATTTCTAGATCGGTGAGACAGAATGACAGCAGCGTTCCTCCACGCGGCCCGCACGGTGAAAACGGACTGTGCCTCCCCAGGAGTCAGAGGTCAGACAGGGCCTCAAGGCCCCAGCCAAGCAGGCGAGTGTTCAGGACAGGGTCCCCATGGCAAGGAGGAAGCAAAGCGTGAGTCAGGAATTTAGGGAGCAGAGGGTCGATCTTATGGACTAGATAAACGGTGGAACAAAATGGGTTTGGTGGACGGGAAGATTTTGGGTCTCACCGCCAGGAGCAGATAGAGCTGCTAATGTACGTCCCGTCTTGTCAAGATTGGCTCAGGAGGCAGCTGGGAGGACCCTCCAGTGGTTTTGGCTGGATGAAGTGAGAAATGAGCGAGGGTTTGCCACGGCAGCCTGCTCACAGGCCTTCCCACTCGGCGGTAGTTGGCTCAAAGCACACTCCCCTCCCTTCCCTCCTACATCATACCACGAACTGAGACTGGAACCAAGAATAAGGAAGCTTCACATCCCGACCAAGAACTAGATTCAAATAACAGCACCCAATGTGAAAGAAAATTTGGTACAAACTCTGAAAAGTGACCTAAAGTAACCTAGTAACCTGTATTGAAAAATGTGTATATGCTTTAACTAAATAGCTACAATTCTAGGATGGTATTCTTAAGGGCAAAAAAAAAAAAAAAAATGCATTAAGGATAGAGAATGGTCGGTGAAGGGGGAGGTAGTAAGTAGGAAAGGACATTCTGAATGTTTGTTACTATTGTATTAGGAACTTTGCATGGATCATTTCATTTCATCCTCACAAAATCGATGGGGTTGGGACAAGGGTGCTCATTGTAGCATTGTTTACAATAGTGAAAAAGTGAAAACAGCCTTCTTGTGTAACAGCTGGGAGTGAGTAACATTATGCTGTGCCCACGTATGCTCGACCTCCAGACCCTTGAGCACTGTTTATAAAGAATCCCATACTGAAAGGAGATAATGCTCCAAGTATAATATTAATGGAAATATATAAAATTGTCTATGCAATAGAATTACCAGAATACTTACATATCACATTTGTATGTGTTTATGTGTATTTATATGTGTACTTGTGTGCGATATAGTCATATATTAATGTACCCACATGAATATTAAAAAGGTAGCATTCTAAATGGGCAACAGGATCATGAATTATACTTGTTTCCTTCTTTACAATTCCAAAATATTTACGACGAGCATAATTCCTTTAGTAATCGGACAGTCAAAATATGTGATGGAGATAGTTTATGTGTTGTTCCGATATTTTTAAAAAATCTAAATGCTAAGTTGTAGTTTATAGTCTGTCTCTAAGTTGGCGTTTACAGCATAATCCCAAGACAAAGAGTATCGTAAACATTATAAGATGTTGCATAAGAACATACGGTGGGGGGAAGTGATAGAGCCAAGCCTTTGAAGGGTGGTTTTATTTCTCCACAACAGAATCATGAGAGGTGCAAAGAGGCCCCAGGAGATGCAAACAGACTAGACAGGACCCAGTGGCTCATCACCAAGAACCCCAGTTCCAGCCTTTCCCTCAGGGAATTAGGGAAGCAGGGGGAGGCTCTGAGTGTCATTTGACTTTCTCTAATCAAGCAGATGCCACCTTTCTTTCCTCTGCTAAATTCTGGAAACAGAAGAACACCCCACCCCTGCCCTCATCTGTAGGCTGGGACTCTACATCGGAAAGGGCTGGAAGAGAGCTCATAAGGCACGCACGGAAGTAAGTGGCACCGAGTGACAGGGGGACTTAACCGGTTATAGGTTAGCAGCTATAAATCATGGATGCTCCAAGACAGTCCCAATGGGATACTTATTACTTACATTCAAGAGTCTAAAGTTAGGCAACTATGGTGATGTTATCTAGAGGTCTCCATCCTGTTAAATATTCAGGCGTGTTTCTAAGGAAGATTCTGTAGCATTCTTGCTCAGTATTTGATCATCAGTAAAGTAGCTATTAAGAGTAGATGATGGCCTGATCGTGTAGAGTAGATGATGGCCTGAGCACATCAATTCGAAGAGGGATCAAAGAAGCCAGGGGCTGAAAATGTGTTCTCACACTTTGGGGTCCACCATTGGAAGACTGGGCTACACATTATTTTTTTTCCCTCAAGAACCCCATTTAAAAAGGCTAATGAAGTTGCTAGTGATAACACAATGAGCTGCTGACATTCGGCCATGAAATAACTCATTGTATCGTGTTTTCACATAGATCCAGTGATCTGGAATAGCCACAGTATTGCTCAGAGAAGAGGGGGGAGCATCCAGAAGAAAAAAAAAAAATCGTCAAAAGGAGTGTTGAACACTGAGAAATTCAGTCTCACCTTGGACAGCTTCTGGGCTTGGTGCTTCCAAGCAGAGGGATGGATGAAATGATCACTAAGTCCCTTCCATTCCAGAGTTTCCTCATCCAGTTATCATATCCTTAGGGGAGCGGCCTCCTTCCCATTTTCTACACGTGGGAATGGACAGAGGACTCACCAGAAAAGGAGGACATATATTTTGAAGCCAATTTTGATAAAGGAGGGGTTTCCTTTTATTCCACAGCCGGCCAGGCCTGTCAGCCATAAGCAAAACCAAATATAAATATTGGATTTGGGTCTTCCCGCCAAACAGCAGGAAAGCTTCAGCCCAAACACCACCGCCATCCTACTGCTCTGGAACCTGAAGCACTACACCGAGAATTCTCAGTCGTACACTGTTGACGTTTGGGACCAGATGATTCTTTGTCGTGGGGGAGTTTCCCGTGCACTGTAAGATGTTTGATAGCATCCCTGGCCTCCATTCACAAGGTGCCAGCAGCACCCTTCTTCCCTGTGTGACCATCAAAAACGTCTATGGACTTTGCAAATGTCCAGTGGAGGCAAAATGACCCCCAGGTGAGAACCACTGCCCTCAGCAGACAAAACTCTCCATCCTCAAGGAACAGAGGGTGCTCAAGTGCGATCCCATGCCAGTCACACCCATGTGCCAGGGTCCCTCACTGAACTTACAGCATGACTCCAAGCCCTGGGGTAACAGGAATGGCTGTCCCTCCCGGTCTGTGCCAAAGCCAAACAATAAAAAGACATTTGCCTTGAATGGGAGGGGCCTTCCCAGGAAGACTGCCGGCCATATGTACAGGAGCTATCGAGTTCTCTGCATCCTGGGTCCCACGGAGGAGATCTGAGTAGCACTTGTAATTGAGGCACCTATATCTTTGTCTAACTGCCTCATAGTGTGGGCAGTTATCTCCATGGGGGACACCTCAGCACACTCATCTCAGAATAACCAAACACATCTCCATGATTCTCCATGACGTGTCGCCATCGTGATCATGATCCCTGCCTGCATTTGAGAAGCTGTGAAGGACAGTGCAAGGACTCTTAGCTTGGCCCCACCTCAGCTTGGCCCCACCTCCCAGGTGGCTCATCTGGAGTTAGGACCTGCCTCTGTCTGTCTGAAGACTCGATGAGGTACCTTACAATTAGAGATCGTAAAAGTCAAAACTGGAAGGGTTATAAAGGCCATCCAGTCAACCCCTTATTTTTACAGTGAGTTGGGGAGGCTCATGGAGCTCATTAAAGCAAAGCAAGACTGGAACACAGGGCAGAGGAGAATGGGGGGGTTCACAGCTCAAAATGGACCCAACGGATTCACAGCAATAAGTGGGAAAAAAGTATCAAAGCAAACAGAAGCCTCAAACCAATAGAGCCAATCCTGCTCGGGAGGTTCTAGCTCCTTGTGGTGTAACAATAACACTCTCAAGAATAGTTTTAAAATATTTAACCTAAAAAAAAAAAAAAGAAACATATTCCATAGATCATGTTTTGAAACTCCAAATATTTAGAATGGCAAGCCTTCGGTCACAGTGAAAGCACTAGACAGACTGGTAGAACAAGGGGAGGCAGCAGTCGATGGTTTTTAAGCCAATCAGTCGCCCCACTTCCCTTATCCATGTCCCCTCCCCACACCATCCCCTGCTGTCATTTATCAAGACCGGCCTGATCCTGTGGAATTCCACTCATTCTTCATCAGGGCTTTGACCTCTTGCAACCAAACAAGCCAGGTGCATTCTGGGACGGCGCTGATACCAGAGTCTGGGGGGTGAAGAGGAGGAGCCAATCGATGCCTGGGGTTTTCCACGCGAGGGGATCAATCTCATCGATGTTTGGACCCTGAGTGTCAAAGGCTGGTCAGATGGAAGCCAAAAGGTTCTGTGGGGGGGGGGGGGGGGGGGGGGAGAAGCGGAGGCGGCTTCCGTGGCTTAAAGCACAGGGCAGCTTCCTAGAAGTTAATGACTCTCGTGGCCAGCTCTCTCAGACGGACTGGCGTAGCTCACTCTGCATATCTGAAGGCTGAGGATCCCTCCCATTCTAAAATGTGAAAGAAAAAAATAAAAGACCCCAAACAAAGGTTCCAACAGGCCCTCTGTACACCTAGGCAAGCCACAAGGAGATGTGCGTGGGTTACGGCGAAAAGCAGATGCCAGGGGCAGTGGACCCTGCCTTCATGAGTCCATCGAGACTGTTCACGTGGCCGCCTTCTCTCAATCGTCCAAGAGCTGATTGTCCAGTGGTGCTTTGTCCAAATCTTCTGTGTTTTCTCTTCCTTTGGTTGCTGTCCGGGATAGGGATGATTACTGCTCTCATCAGAGGTGAGGAAAAGGTGAAACCCAACTGGTCAGGCTGGTGCCCGGTACCGCGTTGGACAGACGAGGAGGCCGCAGCGGCTGCCTTGATGCAGATTTCCAGCTTCTCGCGCCCTCCCTCCCACTTCCTCACATGCACCAGGCTGCTCTGTGCCTCTGGACCTCTGTCCACGCTGCTTCCTCTTCCCCACCCCCCTTGCCACCCACTGAGAGTCCGTCCTTATATCAGCACTCAGGTCACGTCTCCTCACTGAAGCTGTCTCCGATGTGCCCTAGTTAAGCTATCTGCGCCTCAACTCTGTCCCACTCTGCCAGAGAATATGTGACTGTCATGCTCTGTTGCACACACGTTTACCCGAGTCATCTTCAGATCCCCAGGCCCTGTTGTGGTGGGTGGCGTAACTAGACACCCCATAACTATTCGATGAGCACATGAATCTGTAGGTTTATATTATCAAGATTCTTTCTACTCCTCATAGTTCTAGAAACCGGAGCAATAGGTGGATGCAGACGCTTCTCTAGAACGATGCGCCAGCCCTCCGGGGGGAAATGATGTTGTCGTGGTCCTCAGACATTCGGTCGGTTTCCTCTCCACCTAACCCCTGACTGCAGACCAGCCCAGGCCTGATCCCTACAGAGTTTCCAGTCCCCGCATGGCTGCACAAGGGGCACTGGCCGCAATCTCCCTCTTCCCACACCAGCCCCACTCTCTGCCCCAAGCAACAGGACTGTGCAAACAAGAAAGAGGGCCTAGCAAATCTGGAGTCCCAATGACTCACATGCCGGCTCCAGGCCATACCTACATGACCTGCAGGCTTCCTGTTAAATCAGCCTCTTCCCGATACCAACCGGTGCATCCTCTGGTAATCTGAAAGTGTCCTACCTACCTGTGTGAGGCAATGAGTGGTTGTCTCCCAGCTCTAAAACCACTTATACCCTGCCGATGATGTTAAGGGTTACTCTGCAAATGATATCCCATCTCTGCTAGCTGCTTCTCAATAGGTTCTGGCATTGAGAGGCACTAGAGAGGGCTTGAAAGCAGGGCATGGGGGGATGCGCTCCCCTCTTCCTTTTTACTGGTCCTTACTTCGCAGCAGCACTTGATCCATCCCACAACAGCTGGCGGTTGCAGCCTGCACCCCCTGCAGCCAGCATCAAAGAGCTTTCTCAGGGGTGCAAGCCCCAGCAAGGCACCATCACTCCTTCCTCAGAGGTCTGAATTCCTCATGCACAAGGCCCTCCTCCGAGCTCTTCAGAGGCCATCACATTAAGTTCCCTAACACATACAACATCCAAAGATTCTTTCTGTTGCTTGCCTAGGAAGAAATCTGAGAATCAGCCCAACATATTCTTAGCTCAACGTGACAGCAGAGTCTAACAGAGGAAATAATTTCACTGTGCGTTCGATACTAGTTGACTGAATAACCTTAAACAAGTCACAAAACTTTCGTGAGTCTCTAGTCTTCAGACCGTACGGTGGAGCAGATACTCCCAGCCCATTCCTCTGTCCTAAAAAGGCAGCAGAACTATAGAATCTGTGTGGAAGAGCTTTTGCGACCTGTTAGAAAGGCACCATCATCTGTATAAAACTATTTTGCGTGTCAGCAGGTTGCAAAGATACTTCCTAGTGTCGATCTCGATAAGCTCCGTGAGACAGCTCCTCCCACCCCTGTCAACCACACAGGAAACAGCCCAGATTTGCTGCTCTGTGAAAGACTCACACCTTGATGGGAAGAGGTTGAAATCTCTTGTTTCCTTTACCGATAAGAGCACAATCACCCACTTTCAAAATGAGATTTAGTCTGGATGTTGCAATGGCAGGTGGACCATTCCCTAGAGTGAGAGACGTGTTGGGGACGGGTCAGTTTTGAAGAAAGGAAGGAAGCAGAGGGGAGAGGAGAAATGGGATTCGGAGAGGAAGAATGTATTCCTTTCATGTTTGGAGTCGTGCCAAGGTGTTACACTCCTAGTCGGAACGGCCAGATCTGCAAGAAATTCAAGGGATTAGTGGAAACTGGGGGTGGGAGAAAGAGGCAGCACCATCAATTGCCTAAAATTGGCCCCGAACAGGTTTCCTCATTGTTCTGCCAATTGGTTTTGCAATAAATTGGAGGAAATTTGGCGAGGTACACAACCAGGGTACGGACAGTGTCTTGGACCCAAAATAAACAATTGAAAACTCGGCGTTTTCTCATCGGGTATTTCAGAAGTGAGTTATAAGACACCGAGCTGTGAGTACCTTGTTCTAAGTTCACATAATGAAAATTAAAATAAGGCCAATGACGGCAAGTTCCGTTCTTAACATTTGAGAGTCAAACACTAAATAGGAAATACATTTATGAAACACACAAAGAAGAAAAATAGAATCAAGTCAGATTTGAAGATGATTTACATATAGTCAACACATTGAACTCAGAGAATTTAGAACAGAAATTCCACATATAGAAACTACCCAGGCCTTCTAGTAACTGAGGGTATTTTTTTCTGGAAACAGATTTCCCTGAGACATCCAAGACATTGCTATATTTTCTTGAATTAGCATCTATGAATGAAGAGAGATTCTTAACAATTTGTGTCTGAAGAATACTTTTTGAAATTTGTTGAAGCCCGTGATCTCTTAAGAATTATATGTTTAAATGTATAACTTGAAAAACAGAGCATTATAAAAAAAAATTATATTGAAATTCAGTTATCCAACTATTTAGAAAACAAAATTATCATATAGGACATATTCGTTTCTTTGTTAACAACTCCAATAGCAAGAGCTGACTTTGGGTCTACTAACTACCATAATTTTGAAGTAGTGATGAGTACAGATAACATTTTGAGATATTTACAACGCTGCTGTGTGCCATGAAAATATGTGCCATTTCTATTGGGTTATGGAAGTCTCAGGTTATGGCCAATAATTTTGCATATGTTCATAATTAGGAAAAAAATGTAAATTTCAATTAGAGGCTAGAAAAAAATAAAGATGTAATTTTTTCACCCATCCTCCTTCAAGGACTCCCCGAATTCTATCTACAGATCTTGCGAGGGACCATGGACACTGGACTAAGGATCTGTGGCCAAATCTTAAACGTATATATTAACATGATTTCTAAATAATTCTTCTTCCTATTTCCTCCCAAAGATTTACTCTATCCATCCCGAACAAATGGCTTCTTGCCGAAGTAAATCAGGTAATACCACAGCCTGGCTAAAAAGGCTCACTGGTTCTTTCTTGTTTATATTGTATTCTAAGTCCTTCACATATTAGAGTAAGTCAGAGCCACGACAGGAAGTGGAGAGCTTGTTTGGAAAACTTGAATCTGAGAAAGGTTCACCCACAAAGGGACTGTTTACAAAGGCGTGGGGACAGGGGAATCACAAAAGACAGTGCGGTAACCCAGGGCTTTCCATTTCTAGACCCAGAGGAAGGAGGAGAGGCAGCAGTTACCTGGTCCTCACAGGGCAAGCCGAGTTGGCCAGCCTTAGTGGGCCGATGACCTTCGGCTAGGGGAAGCAGTCAACCCAAGGTGACTTCTCATGGAAGGAACCAATGGAGCAAATACTCTGACCTCACTTTTCTCCCTTCTTCCGATCTCCTGCCAGGGACTGCCACGGGGTGAATCCCACCAGAAGCTGGGGGGCAAGTGATCCCATTGCTGTCTTTCCATAAGGGCGGAGAGCAATCTGGAGGGACAAACGAGAAATGCAATGCAGTATTGCAGACATTCCAAGCTCTGGTCCAAACTTCTCCCTTCTTCTCTCCCGACCCTCACTCATGGGCACCCCCCGCCCCCCACAGCGGGTATGACAAAGTCTCCCAAACATGCCAACTTATTTGAGTTGCTCATACTTTAACAGAGTGTAGACTAGATGCCATTAGCCTCTTTCTCTAGTTGAATCCCTGGCTGAGTACTTACTAAGTCTTCAGGATCAAGATCAAACGTCACCTCCTCTTGGAAATCTCCAATATTCCAAGGCAATTTCAGTCACTGTTACTTCCGTTTCCCCAGAATGTTGCATTACTCCAACATTGCCCAAAGTACTTCCCAAAGAACATGAGACCTAGATGGTGTTATCAAGTGGGATGTGCCATATCAGTGCACAGGAGGTCAGTGTTCTGGGGAGTATATTTGGGGAGGTGATACTCTACTCCATTACACCAAATTCCTTTAGACTCTGGATAGAAAATGCACGGAAGGAGGGGACAGATTTATCAGGAGAATGATCCAGATAGCAGTGAAAGCTGAAGCAAAAAAATAGAGTTTGTGCCCTTATTAACTATTTATGCTGCATGAATACACAAAGAACAAGATTCTTCCTCTAAATCATAACCCTGTCCTCCAAGAATATGCATTGAGAAATACGTCTATTTTAAACAAGAAAATACCAGCTATACATAATTTTAATCAGAGCAGGAACCTTAGGCCAACCAGTTTCTAAGGAGTAAAAAAGTCCCAGACCAGATGGGACAGAAGCAGGAACCGGGAAAATGAGGACAAAAACCTGTTGGTCCTATCGGCTACGCGATAGTGACATTTTACTTTCCTAAGAATTATCTTTAGAAATTCAATCATTTTGTGTTGTTCACACGATTTTTCTTTTTCTTCTGATAAAAAATATTCTATTTTAAAAAACAGTGATATTTTTGAAAAATTTTAGATGGTCTTGGTCTGAAGAAAGACGCAAAAAAATAAAGTCTCCTTTTTTCCCACTCCCCAATTCCCATAAGGAAGAAGGGCCGGCGCCACCATGGACTAAGTGTGACCGCCTCAGAATATCACCAAGAGGGAGGCAGAATGTAAGAGGCAGAAAGGTGGAGGCCCTTGACTTTGCTATTTTCTGCCCACTAGATGTGCATCTATCAAAAGCTTCTCATTTTTTAGCCCCAGTCAATTGAGAGGGGGTTGGTTTATGATGGTCCTTAACCCTGTGAAGCTCTCAATCTACAGAAATGACCAACTTCAAAGCAGCGGTGGTGGCTGAATCATCTCGGTCCTCGTCGATGCCATTTTTCATATACTTCCTTCTTTGGGGGCTCACTGGTTGATCATTGAACTGGGGGTGTTGATGATCCCCCACGGATGTTTTCTTCAGCATCTTCAGTTGATGTTATAGATACTGCGCCTTCATGACTGGATCGTCAGGGGAAAGTTTTAAATCAGAGGCGATTTTCAGGAAGTGTGTCCCTGCAGCAACCTGGAAGCATGACGCTCAGACCTGTCACACCCAGTTAGGATCTCCATCAGTGGCTGGTCTGGTGTTGGCAAGGTCCTGAGGGTGACCCGCGTGACCTCCTTACTAAACTACAAAGGTAAATTAATCTCTTCCAAATGCAGTTCCTTATATTTGGCTATTAAGGCCTGAGCAGTCCAGATGGCTGGGTTAATTGAAATGAAAACCATTTTTTTCTTGTAATCAACTTATAGTTTCAAGTCAAGCAGCCCCAGCAGTGACTCAATCTCTTTTCTACTCAAGCTCGTGAAAAGATCTGCAGAGGGCCGCACGTGTGTGCATTTGCTCATTGCCGGACGATGAACCAGAGGTGATGCGCGGCAATGAAATCCTCTGGAAACCTGGATCATTCGGCTCCTGTGAGCAGGTCCCGACTTCTTCCCTGCACCTTGAATTTTCTATCTGTAAAGCACTGAGCAAACGTGGCTTCTGGCCTCGGGAAGCCACGTGGCTAGAGGAGAGCCCCGCCCAAGCTCAGGGTTGCTCTCCCCCTGGTGATTACCAGCACCGTCCACCCCACCCCAACCCCAAATGTACTCTTTTCTCTCTTTCTCCACCTATTTATGCATTGCCAACTTATCACACTTGAATACAAAGGGCTGTAAAAAAAAAATCCAGATCTAGATCTCTCAGATCCTTCATCAACTTTTTAGTTATGAAAATGCCTAGAAACTCCAATATATCAATGCATTGAGCGTGTGGGTTTGTGTATGTGGGCACACAAGTATGTATATGCTTTCCAAATTGCTTTTTTCTTAGGTGATAGCTACTAGAGTTACAAAAAGTACAATCAACATTTTTTCCACTATGTTATCCTTTACTCAGAAGATATGAAAACTAAATTTCACCCATGTTTATTTTTCTTAATATTGAAAAGTATATCAATGGAACATTGGCTACAAGTAACAAAACACCCATGGCAAGGACAGATCAATAAGTCATGAGGTATGTGCCTCCAGGAAAGGTTAATTCAGCAGCTCAATCATTGGTCTCTCTCAGAGTCTCTTGGTTTTTGCTAATGGTTGCAATTTGTCTGCAGCAGCTTCAAGCATTCCCTTCTACATGGCAACATTCAAGGGGAAAAGGAAAGGCCTATTTCAGTGAATCTTTTCATGCCGTCGTATGCCAAGTTTCGGATGCCGACCTGTAAGCTCATCACTGGCAAAGAGAAGTTAAAGAGTCTCATGATTGGCTTAGATCAACCAAGTTCCTTTAGCATCCTCCTAGTCCATCCTCCCCGACACATGGCTTCCCTAAACCTCAACCTAATCGGGATTATGTTAGGAGGGCATAGCAGGTAGTAACCACTGGGTAGGTAACCAGCATTCACCTTGTTACAGTTGTTTCTTCATTGCTCACATGTATCTGTGTGAATACAAAGTATATAAACTTTTGTAACTAAATAGCAGGTTAGATCCTTACCTATAATTGGAACAGGAATCTCCTGTCTATATGACAGGTATGTGGAAGGCTTTTATTACAACTTAATATGAATTTAAAGCGAATTTCCAATTATTTCTAACTTCTTTTTGTTTTACTTTATCATGGGTACGAAAATCCTGACATTCTTATTAAGCTGATTTTTATCCCAAGGATTTCACTTTTCTTGGTGGCTGTGAGATTTCAATATATACCATCAAGTGACTAAAAATCCAATCGCTTGTCATCGCTTATGTTTTTATCATTGATATCTGGTAAAACGAGCATTGACGAGATTGAAATGAATGTAACCACAGTCAGGTTATAATGTGGCAAAAATGTTTTGTCTGTGTGGGGGCAAGTCTGTGTGAGTGCGTGTGAGTGCGTGTGAGTGCGTGTGGCATTAGTCCCAAACTACCCAAGCTGACAACACGTGTTTACAACATGGCTTGTGGCTATGGTTCTTTATTTAGATAAAGCTGCGCAACAGAGGTCCACTAAGGACAGTCATCAGCAGTAGGCCTGAACTGGAGAACAGGTTAGATGTTTCCACAAGGACCAGCCACATGTGACCTTACCCTGATACTGGATGAAAACCAACTTTACAGAAAAGGGAGAAAGGAAATGTATTTAGAGAAAAAAAAAAAGACTCCAAAGTCGAGGAAGGCTTCGTGCAGCTGAAATCACACTTGTGGAGTGAGTGACACCAGCTTTGATGCTCCTTTGTCTGCTAGAGACCTCCCTCTCTAGGCACCCTCCACACCCCAGCATCGTGACTCCCAGAACGCCAAAACTTCTTTTCCGGGTGTGCAATATGCGTCTCAGTCTTCCTTCCCTCCACCACCCCCATCGAAGCCTACCTATCCTGCGCCTTGTTTCCAGGTAATCCTATCTGAGGAGATGCCACTTAGTTCTTTGTGCTTCGAGATGACACTTTTGCACGGAGCAGTGTATGCTTTAGATGACACTTTTGCATGGGACAGCTGCATGCAGGCCATTCCTAAGGGTTTCTGGGAAGATTGGAGGCATCTCAGTACGGGAGGCAGGGAGCTCTGTTTGGGACAGGGGACATTCTTCCCAGATCAGACCAGGTGACGGCCTCTGACCCAATAGAGACGTCTAGCCAGTGCTGGCCATGAGGACAGAGGTTTGGTGGTATGGCGGTCTTGGGTCCACATCTGTCCACTTTTAAATAGACAAATGATCCAGCCCTCAGACCCTGAAATGCAAAAGGCTCAGAGTAAATTCCAGACTGTAATTCACTCTTCTCCCACAGGCCAAACAAGGGCTAATTTTAAACAAACCACTGTGACCAAGCTTGGGGGACAGGCCCAGAACACTGAACAGCAGAGCCGGGAAAAACTGCACACCCCACCCAAACTGTCTGTTCCTCCAAGCCCCACAGGGACGGACACTGGCCTGGGGCTGGGACGCCTTCCAGTCCACCCTGACATGCTCTCTTCGCATTAAGGCTGAGAACCCCTGGCCCACACCGGTCCCCTCGGAACCAGAAGGTCCTGCCTTCATGCTTTCTGTTGGTTCGCTTGTTTTCATTAACAACTCAAGTCTGGATTCCTACAATAGATGAGCTGAAAAAACAACCCTGCTAAAAGCTGTCTACATCTGTGTTTAAGTCATGAGTTTCCACGTCAGCCAGGGTTCTCCAGAGACAGAGAAACAGAATTTATTTCATATTTTATATACATATTTAAATATATATTTTTAAATATAAGGGGAAAATAGACACAAAGAGAGGTGTGTGTGGTGTGTGTGTGTGTGTGTGTGTAAAAATCTCAGGTATGGTTTGATTCTGCAACCTAGAAGCAGAATTTCTTCTTTCCTAGGAAACCTCAGTTTTTGCTTCCAAGTCTTTCAACTGACTGAACGAGTCCTACCCACACTGTCCAGGTAATCTTACGTAAAGCGAACAGATTGTAAATGTTAACCACACCTACGAAATACTTTCTCGGCAACATGGAAATTAATGTTTGATTGAATAGCTAGGTTCTATAGGCTCGCCAAGTTGACACATAAAATTAGCCATCACAGCTTCCAATGGCTTTGCTGGCAGCTGAATCCCTATGAAGTTCTTGTATTATAAGAAGTTTAGGGGTTGTTCAAACCTCTTAGCTACGTCAAGCCACACACTTCGCGGACCTTGGACGCGTGTGTACAGTTTTACCCCAGGCCAGGCAGTGCCACCCCCCGGAAGGGGGTCTCAGTGTCTAAATAAACTAACAACAAAACAGCCCTCGACCTGCCTGCTCACAATGAGTTAAGCGATTTCCTAAGCCGTTTAGCAGCATTGCTCGACCGAAGTCATTTTACGGAGATGAACCCTCACATGAGGAGAACCCAAGGATCAGAAAGGTTAAGTCACCTGTCCAAGGTCACACGGCGCTTTCTGTGGAGGATCGTGAGAACCTGACCAAGGCCTGCTCCGTGTCTGACACAGCAGAACCTCCAAGACTGGGACTGAATGCATGAGCCACTTCCTCCTTCTTCTTCGCCTTCTGCCCTCCCTTCTTTCTCTGCTGTAAATGTCCGTTCTGGCAGGAGCCCCGAGCTTGGACGCTGGCGATTGTAGGCGGGAAGGGAGTAACAGGGAGAGGTGGGCAGAGCTGAGGTGTTGAGAGTTTTCAACTAACAACTAATCAGGGTAAAGCAGGGAGAGAAGTTTTGAGTTGCAAAACATGTTTTTGCCAAAACTTAGAAGTTGGCTCTGAACAGAGTTAAAACGTTACCTTCGGCCAAAGACGTCCCAGGAGCATCTACCTCGAGTCACAGCGGCACTTACCCAGATCACATCTTTGCTGTCAACTGTCTCTGAGTCCCAGGCCGGCGGAGGGATGCCGCCCACATCCATCCATCCGTGTCTTGGGGCAAACACGCTCTTCACATCGTATATCCTCACGGAGGAGGAGTCCGAGCCCCACCTGAATGCATTACACATAATATTGTCTTCGCGGGTTCGTCCTCACCCAGCCCGAGGTGGGCCCCACAGTCCACTGCATGGTCATTACCGTGTTGCACCATGGTCAACATCAGAGGCCTAAAAAAAAAAATGCTGCGGCCCAGAAAGGCTGTTGGAGGCGGAATCTGCGGTCATCGATCCGGGATGGTGGTATTTCACATGCATCGGGCAGCTTCCGACACGACGCGACTTCTTCCTCCAAATAAACCAATGCAAATGAAAACCGGCCGATGCCCCGGGTCTACCAGACTGAAGAACCAAACCACAAGGGGGAGACTGCCCAATTCTGTTTTAATTCAGAAGAACGAACAGGGAATCACTCGGCAGACCTCCAGTCCTCGGTCAGAAGAATATGCCCATGGAGCCAATAGCTTTATAGACCATCTGCCTCACCTACTCCCTCCAGCCACAGCAGTCCATTAAAATAGCTCGTAAAGGTTTGCCTCAGTGAGTGGTATTCTCATTACTACGTTGCCGTCCGTGTTGACCTCGTGCTTTTTTGATGTCGGGTCATATGCTTAGTAGGAAGAATTTATTCCACAAAATAACTACCATAGTTCTACGTGACATTTGCCCCTTGTCTCTCTCCTTCATGTTGCTGCTCAAGATCCTGCTCAAATGCCACTTCCTTTGAGAGACTGCTCCTAGCCACCCACCCTAAAAGAGTACCTTCTACCACCCAATACTTGCATCACGGTGTCTCCACTTCTAGATCCACTTTATTTTTCTTCCCGGCTTCATATCATATATTTGTTTGTTTGTTTGCTTATGATCTGCCTCCCCTGCTGGAATGTAAGCTCTATGAGGACAGAGACATTAATTAATTAAATCATAGCTATGTTTCCAGCTTCTAGAACAGTATCCAGCACATAGCAGGGGCTCGATCAATATTTGTTGAATGAATAAATCAATGGGCTGGTCCAAGGAGCAGTCACCATGCCAAGGGAGTTGACATGTAAAATCTGTCTTATTGGAGAGCTACTCTGAGAATTCTTGACCTTTGGCTCTTCAGTTTCAAATCCCATGCGCTATGATTAGACAGGTGTTAGGGAGTATCTGACCTGGCTGGTCAGAAGCCCAGTGGAACGGTTCTATCTGTCATATGGACATAAATGCCTAGGAAGAGGTATATATAGTGGTAGGAATGTTGAGATCAAGCACTGAAAATCAGATCACCCAGATCCAGCCCCTGGATCTCGCACTTCCCAGAGGAGTAGCCTTGGTGTATTTATTTTAACATCTCCGTGTTTTAGTTCCCTCGTCTGTAAAACAGGGATGATCTGACTCAGATGTTATGACTTCACAGGGTTTTATAGGAGGAAAACATGGCAGAAAGGCTGCAGGAGAAGCCCCCAAATCAGCAGATGCCCAAGTTATCCACACACATTTAAGGAAAATGGCTAAATGGTTCATTCCTACATATCATGATATCGTTTCTGCCATGTTGTGCAGATAAACCAACCCTGCCCTCCAACCATATGTGATTGTCCCAGGGGGTGGCAGATAAGTCAAAGACAGCTGCATGTGGACTGGACATGAAGAAGGCTGAATGTCTCTGGAGCACATGGTTTCTAAATTCTGCCCAGTAACTCTGTCCATGTAGGATGGTGGCGTACAAACCCAATCAAACCCTTTATTTTAGGAAGTATGACCATCAAGCACATGAAAGGAGACTGGTCTCCGAGGCACTGTTCTCCTTGAGGGTTGATATACCTCTCGGGGATCCAAGGAGACCCTGTGATGCAAGACATAGTACCCCTTCTCCCCCAACCCCACACCAACCCAACACGGCCCCGTTACCAAAGGCAACCTCTATGTGTGTGTGGTGGGTGGGTGGTGGGGAGGGGAGTCTTTGCAGCACCTGAGACAAAGTCTCAGACTCAATCTCTAAATCTTTTAACAAATTTTAGTATGAGACAATTACCAAACAAAAGGTAAAAAAAAAAGCCTGAAATACCAAGAACAAATATGTTCATCAGCATGTCCTTCTGACACAGGTGACTGATTTTTAAGGGGTTAACGAGGCTCATGAGGCTTCCACATTTTCAGTCATTTCTCCACCATGTATTTTAAGACCAAGAGCTATGAAGTAAACTTGTTGCTGTAGAAAACAGAAACTCCATAAGTTTCCTTCATCACAATACGTTGTTCTTACCCTAAGTTAATTGTGACTTAACAAAATCGAAAAGAAATCTGGAATTTAATCAACCCTTCAGTAACCAGATTTCAAATATGCCATTCTTCAGTTGCATGGTGCCAGGTGGATACTAGACTAACCAGGGGCAGTTGAACCACTTAACTAAATCAAAGGCAATACGACATATTCTGTCATTTTGATTCCGTCCCTCTCTTCCTTTGGCCCGAAGTTGGTGGCGGGTCATCATCCAATGGGCCACCCTTTCAGAAATGGGTGTCAGAACATTCACGCCCAGGCCCCAGATGTCTTGTTTAAACAGCTGGGAGTGGAATGTGACTGCCCTGGGAAGGGCCGACGGTGTGATGGAGCCATCGACTTCACTGTTTGCTCTGACTTCTTACAGGGGAGCTCGAAGTGGGGGCACAAAGTTTCCCAAGCTCCCCTCCGGTGACGGGGGTCCACCTACAAAGAGCCCTCCACCTTCCGAAGACCTGACGCCTATGAAGCGGCAAGGAAGGGATTTTCTGGCAGTGCTACCTGGCACAGCCGTCACCGAGGATCATCTATCCCAATGGGTTGCCCTTTGCAACTGAGCTCAAGAAATTTGTATTTAGTGATCTGGATGAACTGGAAAAGGCAACACGCACTTGCCGTGTTAAAAGGAGTCCAGGTCTGGGGACCTCCCTTGCTGCCTCCCATAGTTTCTGGAGTGGACCAGACAAAGAAGAGTTGGTGTCATTGACTTCAGGGAAGAGCCAAGTCAAGGAGGACACCAGCAGACTTGAAACATTTCAAGTCCAACGTGCCCAGTTTTTAAAATGTCCATTTGCCTGCCGCTTAACTGTACCTCTTGCAGTGGTGGTGATGGAGACTGCTTTTCGGGGTCTCCATCAAGAAGAAGAGACGACATTTCTGGTTTGTTGTCAATTACAGAGCTGTCATGGTTCTTTTCAGCGGGATGACTGACATACAGCCAAGGGAGAAAGTCACCAGGGCCTCACATCAGCGTCCACACCCAAGTGGCTTCAGCTAAACATTCTTCAGTCGCATAGTGCCAGGTGGATACTAGACTAACCAGGGGCATCGCTTCGTGAATTACATAAATGTCTAACCATGATGCTGCTCGCCTGAAACTAATGTAAAATAATACTGAATGTCAACTGTAATTGGAAAAAAAAAAAAACAAATAGCATTAAGTCTAACAGTCAATAGGCTGAATGCCCTGAAACTCAGCACCTACCTTTTGGTGTCCTATAAATGAAAAATAAATAAATAAATAGATGGAAGGCGTCTACTCCGGGACTGAGAGCCAGGATGGCAGCACGTGTTCTCATTGGGTTTAGGGCAGGGTTACACCAATGGCTGTGGTCATATCCACTCCCTGACACCAAAGAGGAAAATGGCACGACCCTTCGGAGGGACCCCTGGAGTATCGAAGCAGATCGTGAAAAACGCAACCGCCCTCACAGCCTGCCTGGCGGAGGCGAGAGGTGGACGGCTCTCAGTCGGCCAGCATCCTCCTCCTAAAATGCAAGTCAGGTCATGTCCGTCTCCGGCTCCATCGGCTTCATTGGTTTTGAGTACATGCCAAGGTCCTTAACATTGCCTCTAAGGCCTTCTCCGATCTAGCACCAGCCTACATTCCCAGCTTTACCTCTCACCCACCCCACACCCTCACTCACCCTCTTCAGCCGTCTCGCTGACTCAGCTCCCAGAACCTGCCTGGTCCCTGGGTCTCGCCCTGGCTCTTCCTTCTGTCTGGAACTTATTTCCTCCACCTTTCTGTGGCTCACTTCTACTGAACTCAAAAGCATACGACGGAAAATAAAGAATGCCAGTCCTCAGCTGAGTTTCTGCATTATACTAACGTTTTTGTTTCTCTGAAAGCTTCAAGGACTAGAGAACGGACAAAGGAACATTTCAAGCCATCCTTTATGGCAGGTAATTCGTAGCCAGGAAATGCTAAATATAGATCATATAGGCTTATACAAGTTGTTAAAAAAGATGAACGTCAAGTACTCAAACTTTGGATTTATTTCTTTAAAATGACCCATTTGTCATTGGTAGCTCATCCCCTTCGAGGTCAGACGTACGTGGCTCTGGGTACCAGCTCTGCCACTCACAGGCGGTGCGGCCTTGGGGAAATTATCAGCTCCTTTGTGCTTTGGTTTTCTCACTGGCCGCGTGGGGTTCCCCGACCACCTGCCTGATGGAGCTGTTGGGGGGAGCCGGCGAGACACTAGGAGTGACGTGCCTGGTACTATTTACCAGGGATGATGGACTGAGCATTCATATCTCCCCAAAATGTATACATTGGAATCTTAAGCCCCGATGTATTAGGCCTTTGGGGGGTGAGTAGGTCACGAAGGTAGAGCCATCACGGACGAGATTCGTGCCCTGATAAAAGACACCGCAGAGAAATCCCTAACACTTTGCACGACGCGACATCACATCAGTGGAAAGAAAGTTGTCTGCGGGGAAGCCGCCCCCCAACCCCACCCCAACCCCGCGCGCCTCGCTCTCGGACTCCAGCCTCCGGCGCTGTCAGGAACACATTTCTGTTGTTTATTGGCCACCCAGCCTATGGTACTTCTGTTATCGTCACCCAAGCTGGGACACCAGGCATGCGGCAGTTTTCAATCAGCTCAGCAACAAAAACTGTCACAGCATTGTGCCATGGTCATCATCATCATCATCCAAGTGGTAAAACGGCCCTGCGGCATCTCTCTTTGGTGGCTCCTGGGGCTTCACAAGTTGATAAGTTGGTACCGTTTGGCAGTTTGGCAGCTCCCATTGGGGGGTTGATGTGTCCTGGATCACCTGAAGAGCACCTACCCACCACCTTCACCTCTGGAAGCAGGAAGCTCCTGGTTAAGCCTGGGAGTGTGAAAGTCACTGAGACATCCTCGGGGGGCTGACCAACAACACGCAAGAGGGGACGCAGCCCCCTTTAGCAGCCCCTGACATCCGAAGAGCACACTGCTCTTTTCCAAGGCCATCTTCACTCCTGGGGGAGGCAGGGCAGATGTGACTCGTCTCATAATTTTAAATACGAGGAAACTGAGGCACTCCGGGAGCTCCTCGGGCTCACGCACGGAAACTGTCCGCCCTGTCCCCCGGTTCCCGTTCCCCTCCCCACCATTCACGATCCCGAGCAGAGCCCCTAAACTCAACGTCCTCTCCCTTCCCAGAGGTGCCACCAGGCTCCTCTGCATGGTTTAGTTTTGGGGCACTGGGATCGGAAACTAATTTTCTTCCCTCACTTGCTGAGGACCAGATGGTTCCCAAGCTCCCAGCCACCCCGGCCAGTGCAGGCCTGATCGGCCGGCACCTCGGCCTGCGTGGAGGGCATGGACTGGTTTTTGCAGGGTTGCTCATGAGCGATGAACGCCGGTATGGGCTTCCTCGTGAACGACGCATGGCAGCTAGGCATGCGTGTGCAGGGAAGTCAACTTCAAGAGTAAACAGGAAATGTACACACTCCGCATCCTGCCCGCCAAGCCCAGCCTCCCTGGTCCTGCCAGGCGAACCACGCCAACACACACCCAGCGAGCTGCGAGCCTTGAAGCCTGGTGGGCGGGAGAGGGTGCCAGCTCCGATTCTTCACTTTCTAGCGGGGTGGGATTGAAAAACTTACTTGGCCTCTGCGCCGCGGGCTCCACATTCGAAAACTTGACAGCATTATTTTGTTTCCTCCAACATACAAAAGCCTTTCCCACCTCAGGACCTCTGGGCTCTTACCTCTGCCTACGATGTCCCCCTAGTCGCACCCCACCTGTCACTCTGTCCTCATGAATGCCCACCCACCCTCATCTTTCAGGTTTCAGCTCAAATGCCATCCACTCAAAAAGCTTTTCCCCAGCTATGGGAGGGAGATCATACTCCATACGCAACATACCCCAGCCATTCTCTGTCTTGGCCATTCATTTGCTTTCTTCAAATATTTGTCACAATTTCTAATAAATTTCATTTACTTTGTCTTCTTGTTCAAACTTGAAGCTCTTTTGGGGGGCTGCTTTCTGCTGTGTCGAATTCGATGGGGACTCGATCTATATTTGTTTTACTAGTGAATAAATGTCTTTGCTTTGTCCAGGCTTAATTAGTTCAACGGAGAGATCAATAGCCATCACCAGAACCAGAATCTCTGATCCGGTAGGCAATTTTATCTTTAACTGAGCTCATGTGAACAATAGATATCAGTGGCAGAAAGATATATAACCCAGAAGGCCAAGGAAACTAATGATCTTGTTGCTGGGAAGGCCATCACAAACTCTTTATTGTGTGTGATTCATTCTATAATTTGGAGCTAGCGTACTACATGATTTGCATAACATTTTTTCCGCACATCTGCCCAGGAATCGTCTCTACTTGCATAAGTAAGTGTCTTTATAAAAATATCTAAATCATCGAAGAATTTAACAGCAGACTGGATAAAAAAAAAAAACATGAGTGACAAGTTAATACATAGAAATTCACAATTAAGCTCTATTCATACAATCCAGATTTTGTTGAGTACTTGGGATTATAAATAAATGAGGGAGGTGGTTCTACACTCGAGAGCTAACAATCTTTTCTGCCCCTGATATTTGTCCTTGACTTGGGCTCAGTGGAAGAAGGGAGATTTGCATAGAAAAATTACAAGGTTTTAGAACTGGAAGGATTCATTTTATTATTAAGTAGAGCCTCCTTCCTCCCAGTGTTTTTTTTTTAAATTGAAATGTATTTGACATATAACATTGTATAAATTCGAGATGAACAACATGTTGATTTCATACTTGTATACATTATAATACAAGGGTACATAATCATTTTGGTGTAATTTTGAATAATTAAGATCTAGTATCTTTGCAAGTTTAATGATCATGACACGATATCGTTGGCTGTGTTCACTACACTCTGCATTAGATCTCCAGGACTTATCTACTAGTTGCAAGTGTGTACCCTTAAATGACCTCTCTCATTCCCGCTGCCTGGGAACCACCGTTTCACTCTCTGCTCTTACAAGTCTGGCTTTTTAAGATTCCACATATAGTGATATCGTGCAGTATTTGTCTTTCTCTGTCTGACTTATCTCACTCAGCCTAATTTCCTCAAAGTTTGTCCATCTGGTCCCAAAGGGCAAGATTTCTTCTTTCTTATGGCTAAATAATATTCCAGTTTATATACATCGCATCATCTTTATCCATTCGTCTGTGGACAGGCACTCGGGTTGTTTCCATATCTTGGCTTAGCATGAGAGTGCAGACCTCCCTTCAATATCCTGTTTTTATTTAATTTGGGAGAACCCCTTTAATGACATGCAGAAAATGAGGTCCGGTGGGGTTCCCCCCACCCCACCTAGTTCCTATAGCAGAGGCAGGCCGGGGAGTCAGGAGCCCAGGCACCTACCTGGTCTTTCCACTACGTCATCCAGGCCATCTGAGGAGGAGGCGGGGCAAGACCTCGGACACAGCACCAACATGAGCAGGACGTGGCAGTGTCCATAGCAACAGGACTAGGCTAGGAGTGGAGAGACGTGACCGGAAAGGCTTGAGGGTGAACCGAGGGGTGACCAGAGGCTGGTTTCCTCAGAGAACGTCTTTATTTGGGGCATGTTGACTGGCAGAGTGACACCTGAGTCATCTCTCTCGAGGCTGGAAACCAACGCAAATAGAAGAGCTCATACATCACCCCTCTCGGCTTGGTCTTCGTGGTGCCCACTAAATATTTGTCCATCTGACTTGACTCTGATAGCATGCATTGGGGGAGTCTGTGCGTGCCACCCCCATAGAGTGTGCGAATAATTTATGTCGGGCTGGTTCAGAGCGGGGGAAAAACAAATCACCTCATTTACAGATAGCAGGCATTGCTCCTGCTGAGTCAAAACGCTCTTGCTGATGTGGAAACAAGAAACGGTCGAGCTGGAAGAAAGTAGCAGAGAAAGAAATGTAGCAAGGAGGTACCATTTTCTCCATCCCTTCGCTGACTACAACCACGCCCAAGCATGGCACCACGGGTGTGGTCCCCTTTCTCCAGCTGGAGAAAGAGCCTCCCCAGAGAAATGTGGATTCCAGCTCTCTATGAAAATCCCATCACCGGGGGGACTTCACTTCCCCCAGGATCCAGTTACACTTGGGGGAGGTCGCATGGGAGAAATGTCAGAGGTGACACTCCACAGTCTGCATCCAAGGGCCCTGGGATCGGGCAGGTAGGCAGGATGACCCCTTCCAGCCATCTGGGGTTTTCACCGTGCTTGCCTATAAAGCGACCTCCTGTTCCTAGCATTTTTCCCCTGGCCACCTTTCCAGGGTGAAGGGAGGGAAGCTAAGACGATGCAGTGGGAATTCGAAGCGGAAGTCCGTCATGCCAACAGCTGTCTCGGTGACATCCCGACCTCTGTTAGTAATGTGGCCTGGGGCGTGTTTGTGGCTGATTCAGTTCCCTGAAACTTAAGCACCTCCAAGATAAGCCAGGGACTGCTGAGATTTCCATGGTGACAGACCAAGGCGCCTGAGAACCTCCTGCTGCCCAACTTGGAAAATCAAAGGGCACATGTGTTCCCTGACCTGAGTGGGCTGACACAGTTTTGGAGATCAGACATCTGAAATCATGGTATCCGCAGGGCCTTGCTACCTCTGAAGACACTAGGAAGGGCCCTGTTGATGTCATTCTCCTAGCTTCCAGAAGCCTCTGGCGTTCCTTGGCTTGTAGATGCACCTGTCCAAGGCTACCTTCCCACGGTGTCTTCCTTCTGTGTGCCTCTGCGTCCAAATTTCTCCTTTTTAAAAGGACACGAGTCATATTAGATTGGGCCCCAACTCCTTACTTTAGGATGACTTTGTCTTAACTAATCACACCTGTACTGACTGTAATTCCAAATCAGGTCACATTGTGAGGTGCCGGGGTTAAGACTCCAACATTTTTCTTCTGGGGCGGGGGTGGGGGCGGACACAATTCAACCCATAACACTAGCTCTTCTCTAATTCGTTATCAAGAGGCCAGAATTTGAAAGTAACATTTCCAAAAGATTAAA
>NW_024355990.1:7061590-7069090 GCF_902729225.1 Pteropus medius | reverse complement strand
GTAAGGTGAAGCCCTGGATCGTGACCTCGAGTGATGTCAGTGAGCTTGAGAAATGCCATCCGTCTCTCCTGGGCTTTCTCACACGTGGGAATCAGCTCTCGGGAGTCTACAGCCCATCTCCGATCTGTTTGTCTTGGATACTAATCCCAGGACGCTGGGTGAGGTGTTAGTCAGACTGACCTTTCCCGTTTTTCTGAGTCAGTGATCTCAGATCACTTAGTCAGGCGCTAAGTGTTGAAAATTAAATTCAATGTGTGGGGCCCATAAAAGGGATCGGGGAAGGTGGGAACAAACAGGTGAAAGGGGAAGGTGACACCTTGGTTATGGTTGAAACAAACAAACAAAACCCTATCTAACCGCTATCGAACTCATCCTCATCAAAGAGAGGTCCACTCATTCGGTATCAGGCTCACGTTACAAAGCATATCGCACGGACATGACCCCCTCTTGACACATATTGCTTCTGAAAGGCCTGACACATGTCCGAAGTCTCAAGGGAGCCTCCATCCATCTCCAAACAACCAAGACTCGTGGTATCAAGAGAATTTTCTGTTCAGTTGTCTGCTGAGCTCCGCGGGTGTGTCAGGCTGCAAGGGACATTTGAGGAGTCTCTTACCTCTCACCAGGCTTGGGCGTTTAGGGCCCCCCACTCATTCCACCCCCAGCTTCTCTATCTCGCAAACAGAGCCAATGGAATAACGATACTAATAATGCCGGGTGTTTGGTTTGGATTGGCTTTTTACATCAAGCTCTTACCTGAGGTCAAAATCTCCGGTAAGCCAGAGTCGGTGCATCTTAAATACCTTTGGAAACTCAGGTAAGATGACGTCTCGTTTTTAATACGAGGACAATGGCTTGTTGAGAAGCGAAGTGTTTTGCAGAAGGTCGCACAACTATTTATAGGAGCACAGAGGTCACATTCTTGGTCTAGGGAACTCTGGATTCAGAATTATTACCTGAAAGGTATATGAAGGTTGTAGCGTGTTGACAGAAATTGGCTTTTAGGTTGAGCCAAATGTCCTGACCATCTGCTGAAGTGTCACTGCATTAAGAGTTTTCAGACCTCTCATTTCTTCCAAACCGACAGAGAAACATTTTACTCCCACCCAATTAATTCCAGCATATAGTCTGGACCTCCTTCTCCTGAAACAGATCAAACAGAGCAGGTGCAATTCTTCTCCTTCAACAAATATCTGCTCAGCATCAATTACATGGAAGGCATTTGCTCAAGTCCAATAAAAAAAAAAAAACTCAATCCGCTTGTGAAACAAATCGTCGTATCATACGCTCCATATACGTTTCCAAAACACAGCAACTCACTCTCCTTTTTTCTACAATCCTGTTTTCAAGAAGAGACGACTTGATTATGAAAGGAAAGAAATTATCTCTATCATCTTCTTTTCTTTGAGAATGAGCCTACGCAGACAAGCAGACCTAGGCGCCCCGCGTAAAATGATTATTTGTCCAGGAAGGTTTACACATATATCACGGATGTAAATAGACTAGACCTGCCTAAATCTAAACTCTGAGAATGCACCCACTTTTTTAAGGCTCCACACAAAAAGAGAGAAGAGGAAAATCCGACAAGACCCTCACGGAGTCAGAGCCTTTTCTACGTCGTCAGGTAATTGCTAGCAGAAATCGGCTGTAATCACAAGCCATTTTAGAGGAATGCCAGTTCAAGTCTACGCTGCTTAAGGAAGACCCAGAGTCCGCCTTTGTTTCTAACCTGTGCAGTTTTAAGAAAAATAACAATATCTTCTTTCAGACACTCTGGGGAATCTGCAAGGTAGGGCTCCTGCTCCCCCAGATAAGCGCTGGCAGTAGAGGTGGCTGCTGTCAGGAGGGAGGCTGGGGGTGAGGGTGGGGGTGTTGGCTCCCAGGGTCAGCCAGGAGGAGAGGGCCGGCCTGGCCAGGGAAGCAAGGAGAGGAGGCGGGGCGGGGAGAAAGTGTCTTGCTTTAAGAAACTGAAAAAGGCTTCCCACTCCTCAGTGAGGATGGGCAGCCAAGGCTTCCGGGGGTGGCAGAAGCTCCAGCCTCCTCTGAGATGCCTCTTCGCCCTCCCCACTGACGGCATGTTTGCAGTCTGGGACTATGTCACACAGCTGGTTCCTCCCAAGAGTCTGAGGTTTAGGGTTTGGGTGAGCTTGATGGTTGGCTTTTTTTTTCTTTTTTTTTTCCCCTCCCCTTACCTTTTTATTCACAGTTTCCAATACACAAAGCATTTTATGACTGCCATGGAAACGTTTGCGGCTGCCAAATTAGCAAACAGCTATGACCAGTGTCAGGCACACACAGGGAAGGCCCACGGGAGTGTCCAGTTATGTGGCATGCATGTGTGGCTTTCTCTTTTTCTAATCAGCTCCCCAAAGTAGCATTTCTTTGCAAACAGTCAGACTGACAAGGGCCTGAGCTGAGCAAGCGGCACAGCATGCGACAAGGCAGATGAAGGAATGCAGCTGCTCCTGAGCTGGTCGGTTTGGGTAGCCGTACAGCACCAAGCCAGCTCTCTTTTAGACATTTGTGACATGTTTGCGGAATGAATGTGTGCTGCTGTTTTAAAGAGCTCTGTGCCATTTTTAGGACACTTTCTGGCTCCCCTGAGAGGGGCCTGAGTTCAGGGAATGACAAAAAAAAATGTGCTGTTAAACTAACTGGTCTCCGTCCTTCTGTCGAAAGCTCCCTGTTCTGTAACAGCCTCTGGAGATGGCCCCTAGCAATTGCCTTTACCCTGCTTTTCCGTTTCTTCCAACTAATTATGCAGGAATAAATGCCCCAAATTGGGACTGAGCCCAACTGAATTCTAATCCAGCTCTTCGTGGATAAAAGAGCTAAAATCCGAGGGACAGGATACCAGCGTCTTCAGGAAACCTGTGCTCCATGGCCCAGCCCCCTGTCAGCTTCCACTTTTCCTTAAACCAACATCAGGACCCTCTCTCCATGTGTTGAACACGATGGAGATTTCAACACCGACCTTCCTGGTACAAATGAAGCATCACCATCCAAACCAAGTTTGCACCAGAGGGTTCTAATCTTGATTCCTCCCCGAAAGAATGTGTGTTTCCCCTCCACAGTCCTTCAATGTTAGTGGACCACTCAGGAGTCTGGGTAGAGGCGGAGAATGGCTGTAAGTGCCCACAGCAAACCCCCAGGGGAGGTACCGACAGCCCATGAGATCATCAGGTAACCACGTCAGCCACAGCGACTACGTAAAAGGCAAGACGGTCCTCGAGATGTGGAAATGCTCAGCAGCACCCCCTTCCTCCCCGATCCATTCTCTTCCTTTAACAACCTCGTTTGGGGACTGTCCTTCCCAAACGCGAACGGACGGACATTCCCTCACAAAACACAGAGGCCAAAGGAAATAAGGCAAAGCCACAAAGAAACAAGGCCGCGGGTAAATAGCTTCCCTCACTGGAGAATAAAGACAATGACGGCATAGTCCATTTGATCTGCGTATTAAATAAGTTTTTTTTTTACAGAGCAAGCATCAAGCCTCCAAGAGTTGGTAGCTATTGTTTGCTTGTTTCACGGTTGCTTGTAAGGGTTGATTTTTACTCCTTGACACTTAGAGCTGTGAGAGTTTGGACGAGTGAATTAACCATTCTGGGGAGAGGGATAATGACTACCACCAACGGTTTTCTGGGGGAGACACAGGTGATAAATCCAGGAAAAGCCCTTTGCAGATTGCCGAACACACAGGAAGGACGCTGCAAACCTTTCTTATGGATAAATGTCCCGATGGAGCAGAAAAGAGAAGGGACAGGATGATAACAGAGGACCCCGCACTTCTAAAATGATGAGGACTTCTCCAGGTTTAAGGGGACGATGACGTCCCATTCCCGCTCCGTAGACCAAAACGATTTCGAAAATCGGGACAAGCGTGGATCGAGATGTCAAGAGGGTGCCACCTAACCGAGGGAAGGAAGAAATCCCAACACGCACTGAAGTCAACGCAGTGCCAGGAAACAGAGTCGACCCAGGCAGCGGTCCTGCAACCCCAGAGACCCACGACAAGAAAATGAAAAGAAGAAAAGGCACGTCAGATGCGCATGGTTCAAGGCACACTTTGTTCTCTGCTCCCCCAAGACAAAGGCAGCCAAACCTTGATTAGGGGAGAAGGGAGGAGATAAGATCAGAGACATGCCTCGCCAAAGAGTGGAGCCCCAGTCTCTCCCCCGTGACCCAAAACAGAGCTGGAGCCTGAGCGAGAACACAGAGAGAGAGGGCACAGTAAGAATGTGGAAGAGCAGCGCGCTGGCCGCGCTGGCCGGGGGCCAGAGTGCCGAGTTAACAGCCGCATGTGGCATTCCGTGTGTGCGTGGGCACGCGGGGGAGGCGGCCGCAGCACCGCAGCTCCGGGATCCAGATCCGCCCCTCCCATCAACCGTGTGGCCTTGAGCAAGCTCCTCGCTATTTTCAGAGCTTCTGGGTCTGCATGTGAAAAGCCGGGAGTGATTTCTTCCCCTGGCTTCCTCCTCGGGATGCCCAGGGGGCAGAGTTGATGAGTGGTTCTAAGGGCACTTCAAATGCAGAAGCAGGAAGCAGCGGCGAAGAATAGTCATTAGCAATGAAATGATTTGTTTCAACAATAGGTGGGAAGGCTCAAGAGCAGAGGGGTGTGTGTGCTTTAGAGTGATGCACATGTGTGGGGGAGAGCGACAGAGAGATGTGTACCCCTGGGATCCCTTTATGTGAGCAAGTGATTCTACAGAGTGTGAATGAGTGTTTGCTGGGAACTCTGTGGGGCTGTGATAAATGAGTCCAGGCAATCGCCGGTTATAGGGACAAAAGGATAGAGACCACAGTATGGACGGAAGTAGACACAGTGCCTTGGACAGAGCGGGGAGAAAGAACACAGGCTCTACACAGACAGAGGCCATGCCCGAGGCTTCTCCTCCCCAAGCTGGCACCCCACATTCCCTACAAGGGGCTGGAAGACAGTGCCCACCTTTGACTCCCCCACTGCCTCGCCCCACCCATCTGAGAAACAAGTTTCACCCAGGAGTAGCAAAAAGCTGCGGCCCTTGGACATTGAATAACTAAATAAATACCTGTTGAATTTAACTCTGCCCGCCCCGCCCCCCCAAGCCAGTGTTGTGGTTCCTGCAGTGAGTGCTTCTCTCCTCCTGTTTGGAGTTTTCCTCCCTCTATCCTCCTCCTTCTCCTCTTCCTTCTTTCAAGTACATCACAGTTTGGAGCTAGGGGCAGGGGTTGGGATAGGAGGTTTGGTTTCTTGAATGTCTCTGGTTGGAGAAGAGATAGGGTATTTGGTCCAAGAGTCCTCAGTTTTCCTGGGCGTCACATACCCAGGTACACACACTTTCCTTCTCTCTTTCCCTTTAAATCCCCCTCCCCCGCAGGAAGAGGTGGGGAGGGACTTGGGCTTCTGGGGCTCCAGGGAATGCAGTCCCTGGGGCCATCTGGGAGTGATTAGCCTACAGATTTCAGGTAGCTCCAGCCACACGTGCAGCCCACATGACACCCCCTAATTCCATACCCACAGCCCTCCTTCTCCAAACAAACAGCAGCGGCCCGTTTGCAGAGGGAGAGGGAAAAAAAAAAAAGCCTTTCTCGGAGGAGCTGCAGAGGAAAGCCAGGTCGAGCCTGTCCCCTCTGCATCACCCCCGTCCCTTGTCCACCCACCCCGAGCCCACCCTTCATTCAGCAGTCAGCCGCACCAGGTTCATTGGCGAAAAGCCTGTGAAAAGGCTATGCATTGTGCTTAGAAAAGCAAGCAAGAATACCGGGAAGAAAAAAATATTTATTATCATTGTATATTTGGGTAGCAAGGTCTCAGGGTTTTTAGAGGTTCTGATAGGTTAATAATGATTTCAGTTTGTGGTTTGATTGTTTTCTCAAAACCTGTAAATCCAGGCCAGAAATGTCTAAAGACTGCAATCTAAAAGTTTTATACCTGTCACTCCAAATATTCTCCAAAGGCAAGTCTCCAACAGTTTTTCTTGTAGAAAAAAAAAAAAAGTCAAAAAAGAAAATTTAGAAGAGTTCCAGGGCAAAGACAGAATTCTTTGTGGCATAGGTAGCTATTTATAAGATACTGACTCAAGTGTCCCATTGTGTACCTGGTTACCATAATCTACCATTAGGTATTCATTGCTTTGGCTAAATTTTGGTAATTCATCCCCTCAAAGAACTTTAACTTAGCAGAGTCTATGTGGTACATAGAGTAGGGATACAAAGTAGATAACACTGTCTTTACTCTCCAGGAGATCACGGTTTAGTGGTGAGCATATCTGCAAAAGTTCAAATGATAACACAAAGCAGAACACAGAGACAGGAACAAATACCTATTCTGGGGGAGACCTCAAGTCTTCATAGAGGGGTTAGCATTCGAATCGGATCTCTATCCCCTATGAAAGTGTAGCTGCCACATAGACTGAAAACATACTAAGCCTTAATAGTCATCTACACCATAGTCTGAATGAGTCTCACATCTTTTCAAAGAGAATATCTTTTTTCTTTCATCTGAGAAAGACGCCCTTCTCTGAAAAGGGAGAGGAGTGTGTGCAAGAAAGTAAGGAAGTCTTCCCAGTACATGGGAAAGGAAAATCTTGAAGATAGGGAGGGAGTGAGTACAGAAATCCAAGACTAGGCTAGCTACGTCCTTGAGTCACTGAGAACCAACCAAGGGACATGGAAGAAACATGAAGAGTTAGGGCAGCTCTTAGGAATGAGCGAATGAAGGCAGATCAATTACCCTTTCCCCTTAAGGAAGCCATGCTTAGGGTTTTTTTTTTCAGACCCAAAGGAGAATCTAAGCTTTTCTTAAGTCTCAAAGGCAACCTCATTCCCACTTCCTGGTTGGCTTCAATAAAAACCAAAATGGCCCTGACAGATGTGAAGCTCAAGGGTGGAAGGGGGAAGGGTCAATGGTCCATCAGATGCCACCATTTCTCCTAGTTGCTGAGGGGAACATCTTGACCTCTGAGATGTCACCATCGCTCTAAGAAAGTGAGTACGTTGGGAACCTCCCAGATGGTATTCCGTCCTCTGCCTAACCTGCATCGCCCCCTTGGCTAATGATACCAACCCAGGAGCTGCTGAAGTGGGTCTCAGACCCAGCTGAGCCCAGCAAGGTAGGCTTGAAGGCAAATTCTTTGCCGATATCACCCTGAAGCCCTGCTTTCTTCAGACTGAAGTTCTTGGAGGAGGGTTAGAATCAAGGGAACCTCTAAATGCCAGGAAAATAAAAAGCAATTAGTGACTTTTGCTTTAGGCAGAATCTAAAGGGGAAAAAGAAATCTTGGCGCCCCACAAAACTCCACCTCCCTAGGCGGCTTCCGGAACCACAGTGTTCAGCCCACTCAGCGTTTGGCCAATGCCAATCTCTCCTCCCCCAGAAGATTTCTTTGCTGCTGGAAAATCATCTGGAAACTGTCATCACCACTGCGCCGGTTGGCAGATGTCCCCCAAAGAGAGAGGGAAGTGTACCACACACTACAAGGCATTTCTGGGCTTGGACCAAGAAATGGGTGGGCG
>NW_024355990.1:6978560-7061561 GCF_902729225.1 Pteropus medius | reverse complement strand
GGCAAAGAAAGGCACAGGATCATGAGGGATAGAAAAAGAGAGGGAATTGCTGGGGACAGGACACAGCGAGGACTCTGGCACAGAGGGGAGCTCCAGACCACTTCTCCCCACGCTTTGCCTTCCCCTGAGCAACGGCGGCAATAGGGCCACAAGGGTGGGACACAGCTATCACGTGTTCTTTCAGAGCAGGAAAAGGGGAATCTGTGGCAGGGGCGGAGAAAGAGTCTCAGAACAGTGAGCCCAGAGGGCAAAGCAGGGGGTGGGTCGCAGAGGCTGGACTCTGATGGATACCAGACATGGAGTCAACAACAGGCGGGACCCAGTCTTGTCCCTTTGGAAGTTGGGCACATAGTAAGCGCTCAAGTGTATTTGATTAATTCTGGGCTAACAGGGAGCGAGATGGCAAGGGAAAGAATGACCAGGAATGATACGGGACGCAGAGGACAAGCTGTCTCCACGCTGTTGCACTTCCTCTGCCCAGAACTCTGGGGCCTCCGTCATCTAGAGTCCCAGAGCCAACCTCAGACCTACAGACACCCCAGCTCCCACACAGCCTCTGTCATCCACGCCTCCCAGATTTGCAAGCACCTGGTCTGCTGTCCATGATGCCTCATGGTCTAATACCATCAAAGTTCAAACAGAAGCTGGACTCGGGCTCCTTTGGGAGACTCTGAAGCCAGGTCCCTGGGGGATAGTGGCCCCTTGAGGAGTGGCTGAATGTCTGGGTGGAGGGTGTCAGAACCAAGGCCACTCACCCTGCCTTCCCTTCATACCAGACGGGCACCTCAATCCTCAGAGGCCGCCTTTTCTCCTGGTTGCTGAAGGAAACATCTCGACCTTTGGGATGTCTCTGTGAGTATGTAAGGGAAAGGCACCCACATCTAGGGCCCTCTCAGACTGCACCCGGTTTTTGAAGAAGGCTAAATGCCCTGATACTTGACTCTATAGTGACCTGGCCCCTAAATTATACCAGAAACTGCTGCTTATTTGTCTCTGATTTGCATGTGAATGATAAGGCGGGGGAGACTGAAAAGACAGCGTGAAGCTGAGAGTTTTGTGGGCTTTAGGGGCGTCCCAGTGGGATGCTGTTTCCCCTGTCAGTCCACACCTGTCCAGGTTGCAGGCCTTCCCTCATGTTTCAGCCAACCCGGGGAGGGAGGGTGGGGACCAGTTCCAGAGTAGGACTCCGAGAAAGAGAGAGAGAGAGAGAGAGAGAGAGAGAGAGAGCCGCCCTTTCCCACCCGTGCAAGCTCAGTTCGTCCCACAGACAGTGACAGGGACTCTGAGATTTTCTAGGTCTTCATGATTCACGGGAGGGGAACAGCAGCAAAACCTGTTCCCCTCTCCTATACCAGGCCAAATTTCACGCCGAAAATGAATGAACGAATGAATGAATGAATAAATAAATAAATAGAATAAATAAATGAATGAATAGATAGATAAATAGATAGATAAATAAATAAATAGATAGATAAATAAATAAATAGATAGATAGATAGATAAATAGATAAATAGATAAATAAATAAATAAATAAATGAATGAATAGATAAATAGATAGATAGATAGATAGATAGATAGATAGATAGATAGATAGATAGATAGATAGATAGATAAATAAGTAAATAAATAAATAAATGGAATAAAAAATAACTGGCGGGCGGGGGTGCAGCAAAAGGGCATCTAAGAGTCCACTTAATCTTCGTCGTCAGTGAAAAGGCCTCGGGAGCAGATGTGGAGGAGGAAAGGGACACCTGCCCTCTCCGAGTCCCTGATCTGCCTGTGCGAGGCCGGCAGAGGACCAGAGGCACCTCTGCCTTCTCTCTCCAAACAAGCCCAGGAAGGAACCGGCCTCCAGGACAGCCTGTCTCTCTCTTGCGGACTCGCAGACAGCGACGCGTGCGCACCCAGAAATTAATTTGAAACAAACAGCTACCTACGAGGAGGGAAGCCCAGCGGATTCCCGCCGCGACCTCGCGAAGCCCCAGGGCTGTGGCACCAGGCACCGGGGCTGCCTACCCGCTGGGTTCTTTGTGACATCACAGCTCCGAGAACCCTCCGTGGCCGGAGCCCCCAGCCTCAAGATGTCCCCCTTGGGGAAACTCCAAAGTTGGAGGCTGACCTCATGACCTTGGCCCTCCCGGGGCGGGGCCAGGCCGAGGGAGGGGGGATGGCAGCAGGGGCTGCCACCCCTGCTGCGACCAGAGGGTAGGTGACCAGGCTGCATGCTTCTGCCTCAGCTCCTGGCTCAGCCACCGGAAGCCGACCCCAGTTCCAAGTAGAAAGGACGCCGGGGGTTGGCCCTGATAGGTTCGAGGACTCGGGGACATTCGGCATGCCCCGGGGACCTCCCAGGTCCTGCCGCGACAGAAAAGGGTCGCGAGAAAGACACGAGATACATCTTTAATTCAGTTACCTTCCGCATTACATATTAATGGATTTTCTCCCTTTCCGTGGTTTGATGGAGACATTCTCCTCGATTAATGAAAATCCAAAATAATCAGCTAAGAGTCGCCTCAGGCTGAGACGTGTCCCGACGGCTCTAGAGCCCACGGCCCCCTCGGGGGACCATGCAAAAGTGTCCTGGGCATCTCGGCCCTTCTCTGTCGATGACCTCTCTGGTCTGAGCGGTTGGCGACGCCAGGTCAGAAGGTGCAGGTGCGACGCTGCCATCTGTGGCGGGGGGAGCCGGTGGGGCTGACGGGAGCGCCCTCGCCAGGTGGGGTCCGCCGCAAAGGAGACGCTGCTGCGCTGAGCGCTTATTTTATTTGTATTTTTAAATCAGCAAGGCAAAGGCACCTTCAGCTGAAAATGCCTGAAAGATTTTTAAAAGAGGAAAATTGGGGAGGAGGAAAAAAAAAACAACAACTTGGCCTAAGAAATTTGCTGCAGGCCGTTCTAGAGACGCCTTGAGGAATCCGAATGACCCGCAGCTCCCTGTATCCTGACGAAAGACAGATATTTGGGGGACAGTTAGGATTTTTTTTTTTTTTAAAGCACACTCCAAACTCCCATCCGTCCTTTCTCCCTCCGATAACCAACCAGTCCAAACTGGCCAGTTGTCGGGT
Source organism: Pteropus medius (assembly GCF_902729225.1). Classification (NCBI taxonomy): domain Eukaryota; kingdom Metazoa; phylum Chordata; class Mammalia; order Chiroptera; family Pteropodidae; genus Pteropus; species Pteropus medius. Next base: position 7,058,495 of record NW_024355990.1, on the reverse strand, counting down.
CTCTTGCTTTGGCTCCAGGCTGCGAACCCTCCACCCCCGGAGCCCCGCTGGGTTACAGCCTCCGCTGCCCCTCGACCCCGCCGGGTCACTAAGGAACACATTGTTGGTTCAGGCCTCCCTCACCCGACACGTCCTGTCCACCTCATCCCTCTCTCTCTGAAAAGAGAGGAAAACAAAAGCCCCACTTGGCCTGTAGTTTTGGGGGCGCCGGCATTAGACAGTCCTGGGTGACACACGACACAGACTCTCCCTAAGTAGGGAGCCCGTTTGGGGAGAAATGGACACGTAGGACTGTATATAGAGTCACCCGTGTTTATGGAATGCGTTTCTAGGAGGTCTGTAGGCCTGTGATGGGACAGGCGCACCCTCAGGCAAAGTGCCCAAAGGTCGCCCTTATTTGGCGAGTCAAATATCTATTCTTTGCGCCTCTAGGAAGCCACCTGGCACTTTCCTTTTCCCTTTCTCTGCTGCCGTCCAGCCCATCACCTGTCCTGCACTGGCTTTCCTGCCGCCCCTTTCAAAGAGGACTGGCGTCTGGCGAGAAAATCGACGTGCAAACGCGCTCCACGCCCATCGAAAAGCTCCCACCACCGAGGAGGAGCTGATGGGAGCGCGAGGCGCGGGGACCCGCGGTTTGCCAGGGATTGGGGCCTTTTACCTGAAAGGAACCGAGCCCTGGGGACTTGGCAAAGAAGGGGTATCCCCGTCTCTGGGCACCTCTATAGAATACGTTGCCCGGAGCTGAGATCTTTGGGAGACTCCGCGGCTCAGCCCGACCAGACTAGACTCTCCTAGGCCGTGCGTCCTTGCTGGAAACGGATTTAGGCAGGCCCCCACTTTTGCTAAGAAACTTTGGGGAGAAATGTCGTGGTCCTTAATTCCCCCTGGCAAAGAGAACCCCATCCGCCACTCCTCCCACCTCCATCCCGAGACGGAACACCGCCCCCCTCCCCACTCCCGCACTGCGCATTGGCACCGCGTGTTTGCACCGCGCCACGGAGCCGGAGGAACTCGCTCTGCGCCAAAAACTCTGGGCTCCCGCCTCGCGGCGCCCGCGTAGACGCGGAAGGAGGTTGGCGGCCCAGGCCGGGGAAATTGAGCCCGGCGCCGGGCCGTGACGCTGAGAGAGAAGGAAGGAATCCCAGACCTCAGCCTCCCGAGGTCCCCCTTGGGATCCGCTCGCACCTCCACGTCTCCGCTGCCGGCGTCAGACCTCGCGGCGTTGGCTCAAGAGCCGGACCGAATGCACATCACGGACGTGCTCGGTGCCGGCGGTTCCCGCCCGCTTTCTTGACCAGCGCCCCTTCCCTCCCTCAGCCCCACCAGACTGCAGGAAAGGCGCCTTTAGCTTTTGGCAGAATACTGTGGCTAAAACTGAGCCAAGAGCCTCAGTTTCCCCATCTGTAAGCTCAACGTTGGGGACGGGTTTATTTCCCTCTGGCTCTTCCTGACTCGGGTCCTCAGGTCGAGGACTGCGAGCGTCTTCCCGGGGCAGAGATGAGAGCTCAGCATGACCCAGAAAAGTCACGCCAGAGCGAACCGACCCCCGAATGGGGGTGGGGCAGTTGGCACCCGGGCCCCCGCGGAAAGGCAGGACCTCCTCGCGGGCTAATCGAGGTGTGCACGCGTCAGGCTCCGCCTGGTGCCAGCATGTCACGCAGAGGGCAACGCCTGGCACCTGGGAGATCGTGGGGAGGGGGTCCTTCTCGTGGTCTCGGTCTCCGAGTTCTGTGCAGAATAGAAGCGCCAGAGATCTAGAAAGTTCTTTTTCTCTGCCTCGTCTTCTATAGACACACACCTCCCAGGTCCCCTAACTGGGCTGCCCAGAGGTGGATCCACACGGGAGGAAATATCGTGTAGGAATTTCTGCAGAGATAACTCTCAGCAGTATTGCAGTTCTGATTGAGTGGAACATGCCACCCCCCACCACCACCATCAAAGTTTTCGCGCAGTTTCTGTGAGTTAGACAGTTTCTGGGCTTTTGGCGCCCCCTCTGGATGTAGCTGAAAATTGCAGCCCATTTTTTTTTAAGTCAACTGAATTGTTTATCATAAGTTTTCAAAAAGATACAAGAGTATAAATTGTTTGCATCAAACGAACAGAAAATAAAGCACCGTAGCTTGTGATTTAAGATGCTATATATTATCTCCTATTGCGTAATTGTATTAAAACATATTTACATGTGTACGTATTTATCTTGACAAATATTTAGTGAAATATTGCCAGATATCTGAAAGTCAGTCATCTTCACTGCCTTTATGTCAGTAAACTCGAGAATTACAACAAATGCAGCTAAATATAGACTCCCTGGTTAAAATTTCTGCCCCGAGTTCTGATCTCTGATTCTCCTCCTGGGTCAGGTGTCTGTGACCAACACAGTTACACTCACAAATGTCCCCTCCTGAAGACACAGAAATCAGCCCATACTACGCAGGACTTTTTCTCCCCAAAAAAGACGAAGTTGTTTTTATACTTTCTGAGCGTATTCATGGGAACACGATACAAAACTATTGTATGAAGTTCTCTTAAACGCGGAAACAAACTTTAAGGTACCAGAGGCATCCACTGTGAATTACATTTGATGAAAAAATAAATAGTATTTTACAGGGTTGCAAATTGCTACCTTTGGAAGAATTCTGTTTCCTATAGGATATGTAGATTTCTTCAGAAGAAAACTAGGGAAAACGAGATTTTAAAAAATTCTTCAAGGAAAATACTCTGAAATCTTGTCGAAGTGTCCGCAATTTGCAAATTCGAAATAAACAAGTCTTTGATATGATGCAGGCAAAATCATAATAACAATAATTTAAATCCAGGAAACATTTTCAAGAGCCAGGAAGGGGGGAGTTGAAAATTAAAATTTTTTTTCACAGTTGTGCGTATATTTGTGATTGTGAAGACATGTAACCAACCTGCAAGCGACTAAGGTTTTCCTTCTTCGCCTAGTATAGATACCCAACCAGACCCTAAGCATTCGTGTAAACACAAAGGTTGTGCTCGGATCCCACTTGAAATACATCAGAGACACCCCCACCCTTCCTCCCAGAACTCCCAAATGTCTTCGAGTCACGAAAGGACCGCACTAGTCTGGACGACAGGCTCTCGCCCCTTTAGCTGTTTGTAAAGGAGGGGGAAAGCGGGCAAGCAGAGCCACTCCGCCAACGGACGCTGTTTTGTCTGCGGCTGTGCCCATTTGTTTGGCCTTTTACGAACCGAATGACCGGCCTCAGACTCTGGGGCTCGGCACCACCACATTCGCAAGGTTCGATCTCTCAAAGCCAGAGCAGTTCGTAAACTCTTTTTCCAGGGGCAACTGTGCTGACGTTTTGAGTCGGCCGGAGAGGTGAAGAGCAGAACGTCAAAGCAGTCGCCCTGTCACTGAGGCTCGCCGATGGGGTGGGAGCTTGGGGGGGGGGGCTGAAGACTTGTCAGGGTTCAAGGTCGGTGTGGCTCGGGAAGGCTCCGCGGGAGCGGGAGCCGGGCGACGGCGTCGCTGCCGCCGCCAGCCTTCCCAGGGACTTAACTTTGGTTTTCATTGATTCTCTTCGCAAGGGCGCTGCGGAATCCCGACCAGCCGCGCCAGCCCCGGCGAACCAGAGCACGTTAATCTATTTATACGGATTATTACAGAGGAACAGCAGGCGTTGAGTCACCAAAACATTTGCTTTAGAAGACCATTTCTAAGCACTTTCGAAGGAGGCAGGCTCCAGGTGCGTAAACGGGGCTTCGCGCTCTAGGGAGCAACTGCTTTTCCAGCACTGCAAACTCCAGCTAAGTCCCCGGTACCTCGGAGAAAGCAGTGAAAAGAAATGTTTGGGGGTGGGGGAAGATTCTGGTCTAGACACACACGCACACACACACGCACACGCACGCACACGCAAAGATTCGCGCGGAGACAGCACCAAAATTCTGACATTACGAGAGTACGACAAACTTACACACTTGGATGTCCCTGGTCCCCCGCCTTCCGCGAAGCACTGCCCCCTCCCCCGCTGCGAGACCAGCGGCAGCGCTCGGCGCCGGGCTCCTCCCCTCTGCTCCAGTCACCAGCCGCGTGCCACAATCCTCGGCCCCCCCTCCCCATCGGATCCAATCAGCTGCCTGCCAACCCCTGAAATGCCGCGCCGTGATTGGCTGGACGTCTCTAAGGTGAGGGGGAGTATTTATTAAAGAGCCGCCGGGCTGAGAGTCCGAGAGCGGAGAGCGGAGCTTGAAACTGACTGCGAACTTCAGTGGCGCCGCGACTTTTCCAGTTTCACTCCAAGGAACTTTTCTTTTGCGGGAGGAGAAAAGAAGGGGTGCGAACGCCCCCGCTTTAGCTCTTTCTTCTCCTGCTCCTTCTCCTCTGCAGTTTGCCTTTCCCCACGTGGAGCGGGCAGCTGCGGGCTGGCCACCCCGCGCCTTCCTAAGTGCTCACCGCCGCAGCCGGGTGACGCGCCAGGTTCCCCCGGAGCCGCTCGCTCCGCGTCCGGCAGCCGACGGGAGAGGAGCCCGCGCCTCGAGTCCCCGAGCCGCCGCGGCTTCTCGCCTTTCCCGGCCACCCGCCCCCTGTCCCGGGCCCGCGTATGAATCTCCTGGACCCCTTCATGAAAATGACCGACGAGCAGGAGAAGGGCCTGTCCGGCGCCCCCAGCCCCACCATGTCCGAGGACTCGGCTGGCTCGCCCTGCCCTTCGGGCTCCGGCTCCGACACCGAGAACACGCGGCCCCAGGAGAACACGTTTCCCAAGGGCGAGCCGGACCTGAAGAAGGAGAGCGAGGAGGACAAGTTCCCCGTGTGCATCCGCGAGGCGGTCAGCCAGGTGCTGAAGGGCTACGACTGGACGCTGGTGCCCATGCCGGTGCGCGTCAACGGGTCGAGCAAGAACAAGCCGCACGTCAAGCGGCCCATGAACGCCTTCATGGTGTGGGCGCAGGCGGCGCGCAGGAAGCTGGCGGACCAGTACCCGCACCTGCACAACGCGGAGCTCAGCAAGACCCTCGGCAAGCTCTGGAGGTAGGGCCGCGCGGCAGGGTGGGCTCCTTGGGCCGCGGGGGCGCTGGCCTCGACCAGCTAGCTCCCCGCGCCCCGCCTCCCAGCAGGGGGTAGGTAGTGGTCGGGGAGCAGGCGGGGTGGGGCCGGGGGGGGGTGGGAGGTGGGGACGGGTGTAACCCCAGTTCCAGGTTGTGACAAGTTCTTGGATTGCTCAAAGAAAGGTGGGGGGCGGGGGGAGCTAGGCGAAGGAGGAAGGCGCTGGCCAGAGGGTGGAAGATGACTTGTAGCACTCGCGGTGGGAGGGAGCTGCCAGCACGGTCTCCCCTTGCTGTGAAGTTCAATCCCGAGAGAGGGCTTGGATGGGAAGTGAGGTTTGCCTCCCCCTCTCTCGAACTGCGCGCTCTCGTGCAGCCCGACACCCGCGGAGGTGGGACGGAGCCTGGGCGGGAGACCCCGAGGCTGGAGGCGTCCCCATGGCTGGCAGAGGAGGGGAGGAGGGAGGTTGCTGGAAATAGGTGGGCGCAATGTTGCGGGTGGGGGGGGCGGCAGATCCTGCAGCAAATGCAGTGGTTTTTTTGGAAAGTTTTTAAAGGGGGTTAGGGGCGGTAGGAGGGAGCGGGGCGATAACTCCGGTAGCGGAGGTACGTAGAGCGGGAGCAGCGGGGAGCTATTTTTATCTGCAGGGTAAGGAAGAAAAGGGGAGAAAGCGGGGCGCGGAGTGACTGCTCGGGTCCGACTAAAAGAACCGAGATTTGTTTTTCTTTTCTTTTCTTTTTTTTTAAGAAAAGTTATGAGCTGCCGCTGCGGCTGGAAAGCAGGGGGGAGGGAGGAGAGAGGTTGTGTGTGAAGCACAAAGAGGTCGGGGTCACCTACCCCACCCGCCGCCCTGACAGCTCTGCGAATTTCACAGACCCGCTCCCCGCTCTGTGTCTCTCTCTCTCTCTGTCTCTGTCTCTCTGCGCCCCCTCCCCCGCCCCCCAGACTGCTGAACGAGAGCGAGAAGCGCCCCTTCGTGGAGGAGGCGGAGCGGCTGCGCGTGCAGCACAAGAAGGACCACCCGGATTACAAGTACCAGCCCCGGCGGAGGAAGTCGGTGAAGAACGGGCAGGCGGAGGCCGAGGAGGCCGCGGAGCAGACGCACATCTCCCCCAACGCCATCTTCAAGGCGCTGCAGGCCGACTCGCCGCACTCCTCCTCCGGCATGAGCGAGGTGCACTCCCCTGGCGAGCACTCGGGTGAGTCCCCCCTTGGCCCCCAGCCCTAGCCACCCGCGGGCCGCCTGGCACACGCCCAGGCCTCCGCCTCGTAGGCTCTGCTTAGGGACTTTGCGCTCCCCAGGGAGGGACACACCACCCCCTGCGCCTAATCCTCCACGAAGCCCCTAAACGTGTGCGTGCGCGCGCACCACACACACACACACAGACGCACACACACGCACGCACACGCGCACATGCTCGCACACAGCCCTCTCAATCCCTGCCTCCTAAGCAGATTAATTTTTATTGCAGGTAAAATACGTTTACAGGTTTACAGCACGTCTCCCTTCTTGGCCTTGCTCCTCCGCCCCGAAAGCACACAGAGGGCTCTCCACGAGTAGCTGTCTGGTCCTCTGGACCCTCCGGGGCTCAGATGCCCCCGATAAAAGGAGACTGCCCAGTGTGCACCGACGGGTTCACCATTGGGGGTGTCATCGACCTGCCGCGCGCCTCCCTGGCGGATGAGCGCTTCTTGACGCGCGCTTCGTGACGCTTGAGCAGAGGGGGAAGGTCTCATGAGGGTCCAGGAGCTGGGGCCTTTGCACAGCCCTTGTTGATGTTCCCGCGCTTCTTCCTCTTTTAATGCCTGCAGGGCAATCCCAGGGTCCACCGACGCCACCCACCACCCCCAAAACCGACGTGCAGCCGGGTAAGGCTGACCTGAAGCGAGAGGGGCGCCCCCTGCCAGAGGGGGGCCGACAGCCCCCCATCGACTTCCGTGACGTGGACATCGGCGAGCTGAGCAGCGACGTCATCTCCAACATCGAGACCTTCGACGTCAATGAATTCGACCAGTACCTGCCACCCAATGGCCACCCAGGGGTGCCGGCCACGCACGGCCAGGTCACCTACACTGGCAGCTACGGCATCAGCAGCACAGCGGCTAGCCCCGCGGGCGCGGGCCACGTGTGGATGTCCAAGCAGCAGGCGCCGCCGCCGCCCCCGCAGCAGCCTCCGCAGGCCCCGCAGGCGCCCCCGCAGGCGCCCCCGCAGCAGCCCCCGGCGCCCCCGCAGCAGCAGCCGCCCGCGCCCCCGCAGCAGCCGCCGGCGCACACGCTGACCACCCTGAGCAGCGAGCCGGGCCAGTCCCAGCGAACGCACATCAAGACCGAGCAGCTGAGTCCCAGCCACTACAGCGAGCAGCAGCACTCACCGCAGCAGATCGCTTACAGCCCCTTCAGCCTCCCGCACTACAGCCCCTCCTACCCGCCCATCACGCGCTCGCAGTACGATTACACTGACCACCAGAACTCCGGCTCCTACTACAGCCACGCCGCCGGCCAGGGCTCCGGCCTCTACTCCACCTTCACCTACATGAACCCGGCGCAGCGGCCCATGTACACCCCCATCGCCGACACCTCCGGGGTCCCGTCCATCCCGCAGACCCACAGCCCCCAGCACTGGGAACAGCCCGTCTACACACAGCTCACCAGACCTTGAGGAGTCCCTTAGACAAAGGGTGATGATTGGCGTGATGATCATAAAAACAACCGAAGAAAGAAAGAACCAGAATTTCCTTTGGACGTTTTTTGGTTTTTTGGTTTTTTGTTTTTGTTTTTTTGTTTTTTCTTATTCCTTAAAGACATTTAAGCTAAAGGCAATTCGTACCCAGATTCCGACGCAGAAACATTAGCTTTCCAAACGCATGACCACCTTGTTGCAAATCAGTCAGTGGCCAGGCCGCTCTTGGCTAAATGGACCAGCGAAATGGACAAACTGGACTTGAAAACGTTTTTCAAAGCAAGCGTGGAGGACGATGCAGAATCGTGTGACCAGTTTGCCCAATCTCTCTGCCTGTTTGGACTTTGTAATTATTTTTTAGCAGTAATTAAAGAAAAGAGTCCTCTGTGAGGAATATTCTCTATTTTAAATATTTTTAGTATGTACTGTGTATGATTCATTACCATTTTGAGGGGATTTATACATATTTTTAGATAAAAATTAAATGTTCTTATTTTTCCAACAGCTAAACTACTTAGTTGAACAGTGTGCCCTAGCTTTTCTTGCAACCAGAGTATTTTTGTACAGATTTGCTTTCTCTTACAAAAAAAAAAAAAAAAAGGTATATGTGTTGTATTAACATAGAAAAAACACAAATTTGTGTTATTTGATCAGTTTGGGGGGTTAGCTTTGCTTAATGCCTCAGGCTTTCTGATTCAAGGAGGCGCTGCCTTAGAAAAATAAAGGCCTTATTTTGCAAGTATGGAAGTACACGATAGTCTAGGGAAGCATTTGGTAAGCTTTATCATATATATATTTTTTAAACGAGAAAAAACACCTTGAGCCTTAAAACCATGCTGCTGAAAAAGACTTGCGCTCTTTCCTCCCGCGTTTGCTTGTTCGCTGCAATCTTAAAGAAGCAAAAGGCAAGCAAAAGACACGACATCTGTCTTGGGGATGTTTCAGCAGCCAGTACGTGCCCCAGCACACTGCCCCCTGGTTGCTTGCCTGGCCCCTTGTCGAACAGATGCTAGAGTCCTCTCACTTAAACTGTCACCTGTGCCTCTCTGAACACCAGCAGTTAACCTTCAAGACATTCCACGTGCTAAAATTATTTATTTTGTAAGGAGAGGTTTTAATTAAAACAAAACAAAACAAAACTTCCTTTTTTTATTATTTTTAAAATTTACCTTCTTATTCAAATAGGTTGTTGGAGCCTTCCTCAAAAGGGTATGGTCATCTGTTGTTAAATTATGTTCTTAACTGTAACCAGTTTTTTTTTTTATTTATCTCTTTAATCTTTTTTATTATTAAAAGCAAGTTTCTTTGGATTCCTTGTCCTAGATTTGTATAAATGCCTTATGTCCGTTCTTTTTTTTTTTTCTTTGTTATTTTTGTTGAAAACAAACTGGAAACTTGTTTCTCTTTTTTTGTACAAATGAGAGGTTGCAAATGTAGTATATCACTGAGTCATTTGCAGTGTTTTCTGCCACGGAACTTTGGGCTGCCTAAATTGTGTGATTGTGAGTGTGTGTGTGTGTGTGTGTGTGTGTGTGTTGACACAAAACAATGCAAGCATGTGTCATGGATATTCCCCTGCATGTTCTCTTGGACAGAGGGAGGAAAGGGGGAGGGGATCGGCCCACTGACAGACCTTAGTTCTTAATTACTTCTGTGGCTGGAGAGTTTGAGGATTGCTTTTTAAAAAAGACAGCAAACTTTTTTTTTTTTTATTTAAAAAAAGATATATTAACAGTTTTAGAAGTCAGTAGAATAAAATCTTAAAGCACTCTTATAATATGGCATCTTTCAATTTCTGTATAAAAGCAGATCTTTTAAGAAAATATTTCTGTAACTTAAAAAAAACCTGGCATTTAAATCATATTTTGTCTTTAGGTAAGGTTTGGTTTGTGTTTGTGTTTTGTTTGTTTCCTTGTTTACCCCCAAACCTTTTGTTCTCTCTGTGAAACTTACCTTTCCTTTTTTCTTTTTTTTTTGTATATTATTGTTTACAATAAATATACATTGCATTAAAAAGAAAACCGCCCTATGGATTTTTTTCACCCATTCTTTTGTTAAAAGGAGGATCTGAAGAATTGGGGTACAGAAAAGACATTGTGCCACGCCGATCAATGTGTTATTTTTGTTTTTGGTGGGCACTTTTTGGCAGTCCTAAACTCGGCGGCACTGAGAAGACGCCGTGTCCTCGAAAAAGCTATGCAGAAGAATCTTGACGAGTGCCACCTCAGTGGGTCCCAAAGAGAATTACATGTCAGCTGTTGCCGGCTCAGGCAAAACACTCGGGGTGGTTTCAGTCCCCTCATGCTTTAGGGCAAAAGCTGTTCCATTGTGGAAGTCAGAGGGAATGTCACACCTGAAATCAGTAGCTTCTCAGAAGACAGACTGGAGAGGGCCACTTACTTGCCTGTCTGATGTCAACAGAGCAAACTCTCTGTTATTGTGAACACATACCCCCAAAATGGGGTGTCCATTTAAAAGGCAAAGGAAACCACAGTGAAACAGAGTGTCCGAAGGGGACCAGAGGGACATCTGTTCTATTAACCCTTTAAATAGTTCAGAGTTTCTCTGCAGGAGCCATGGAGTGAAATGGTTTTTTCTGTTCCCTCCAGTTTAACTCACCCTGAGAAGACGCAAAGCCATCATAGAAGTAATAAGTCCTAATCCTGTTTTCCTTGGCCCCGGTTAGATGGGAGTTTCCAGGATCAGAGAAACGTTCAGGTCATTTTTCATTAAACAGATGAAATCACTCCTTCCTTCCCACCCCCACACAGAGACGCCCCACCCCCACCCCAGCTGATGGGAGTAGTGTCTCCAGGGAGTCAGGTCTCCTCTCTCACCTCTCACTGGTCTAACTGCTGGGCCCCCAGTCTCTGACCCGTCGTTACCAGCATCCAGACTCTCTGGTCTTCTCTCACATTGTCTGTTTTTGCTTACTGGGCCGCTGGCTTGCGTCCCACGCCAGGAGCATGACAACCAGGAAAATGGTAGTTATCAAATCGAGGCAATATTAGCACTGGGCCTCCTTGGCAAATTCCTCCAACACGCATCTACCGAGGGCCTGTGACACCTCCCTGCCCCCCACCCCACCCTCGGCGTCAGATTCTGCTGCTTGTTGGTGCCTCAGCATTCAATTCGCTCAGGCCCAGAGTTTACCCTCCACTCTTACAAAATCTCTATTTTACCCCCCTTGCCAACACTCACAAAGTCCTTTGGAACAGTCTCTGTGATGTCGAATTCTCGTCTGCCTTTATTCACCAAATCCCTTTGTCTATTAAAATCAGCACACACACCCCCACCATGAACAACCCTTTACCTACCAGATCCACAGTGTTTGCTAGATCGTTCTCTCTACTGCTAGAAATACGCTCTTTTCTTCAGTATGTGGCCTTTGGTAGGACTTCTTAGAGCCAGAATATTCCGTCAAGACATGAACTCGCTTAGGTGACCTAGAGCAAGCTGCTTACTTTCCTGTGCCTTGGTTTCCCTTTGTGTGGAGAATGTTTATCATCCCTCCTTCATGTAATAGGCTTGTTATTAGAGCAGTTTTTTAGCAAGGAGCAGTCTGAGAATTGACTGGCTCTGAGTCTCTTGGTCTGGACAGGGTTCCTACTGCTTGGGAATAAAAGGTAAATGTTTGGGGTTTTCACAAGCTCCCCAAATGGTTCTGACACACAGGAAAATCCAAGAGACAGCACAGAGAGAGAGAGAGAGAGAGAGAGTCTCTGAATTTGCTCATCCCCATCCACCGGGTCTCGTCAAAGACCAGCATCATCAGATTAAAACATATTTTAGAGGAATTTTTAGTCTAAATCCAGAAATGCAGAGCTTATCGCCCCGACAACGTCTTAGAAACCCAGGAAAGAGTCCTCCGGACCAGAGGAGGCTGGTGTGCACGTCCAAGGTTGTTTGTTTATTTATACTCAAAATAAAATTTTTTTTTTTTTTTTTTTTTTTTTTACTATTTTAACAAAGGAGAATTTAAAAACTCACTTAGAACCAATCTTTTGGGCTGTTATTAAAATGGCACTTATGGACTAGCGTGAGCTGTGTTGGACTTTCCCACCTCCCCTCCACTCCATCCCTTCCTTTCCCCTGATGTCCAAAATGGACATTTTTGAGACACCGCTATGGCATTTTTTAAATTAATCGGTGACAGTTGCTATAGCCAGAGATGGACTTATTATGATGCTAAAGAAGCTAAAGCTTCAGGCCTTGTACTTAATCTCATACTTTTTAAATTTATGTTCTTTTTCTCAGAACCTCCTCTTCAAAACAAAAACAAAAAACAAAAACAAAAACAAAAACAAAACAAAACAAAAACGGATAAGCTTCAAGCCCAGCCAGACCCGGGTCTGCCCATGGCCATAGCTATTGGACAGTAAACCATGATACCAGAGGCTGCAAGCAAGATGCTTTTCTTCCTGTTCTCAACAGTGCCTGACACTTAGTAGGTGCTTTATAAATACCAACCTTTCATCCTATCCATGGACCTGATGGCAATGTCACAGAAAGCATTATCAGGAATCTCTACCACAATTTCTACCACTTGGCCTTACATAATTTCCTTATACCTCTGAGACACAAATGAATTTTATGTCTCAAAAGATATTATCTCATGGGCTTAATAGAGGTTCAGTGAAGTAAAGCCCACAGGAAATGTTAATTACCTCTCCTACCTCATTTCTTCACTTCCTTTTCCCACTCATTTCTTTTTGCCTGTCGTACGCCACCGCTCCCCTGCATTTTCTTAGGGTCTCCCATTGCCTCTGGCAGCTGAAAAAACTTTGCTGGGCCCTAACTGAGCTCTTCATTTTCCATCATTCGCAGACTAGAACTCTTTTTAAAACTCTGGATATCCGAAAAAGAATCATTTTTAGACTGAATACAACATAGGGCAGGCAATGAGGTCAGATTCACATTCATTCAAAATAACCAGGTGAAATTCGGGGAATATGTACATTACCTTGAAGCAACTGCTAGGCACATCTCTTAACATTTCAGTTTATATTGAATTTAGGCCAAATACCATGGTTTCATGTTGCCATTTTCCACTTGAGGAAGACTTCTGCTCCTCATTCTTCCCATAAGCATTTGTGGAGCATCTCCTCTGGGTGAGGATTCAACAGTGAATAAGAGACGTAGGCCTGCCCTCGTGGGGCTTACACTTTAGGATAGAGAAGTTGAGAAAAAAATAAATATTCTTCTTTGATATTTCTTTATTCACATGCCATGAAAAAAAAAAATACAACTGATAAGGGCCAGTTGGGAGGCTATTGAAGTCATCCAGGTGAGAGGTGGCGGTGGCCTGGTCTAGGATGGCAGAGGAAGAGGGTAGTGGTCCAGTTTGGAAATGGTTTTGGTGAGAACTTCCTGACTTCATTTATTCTCTCCTAATCTCCATCCGTGGTTCAGTGACGTGAAATTTACTCTGACCCAATTTACATATGAGTAACCCACTCCATATTCACCCTAGTCATCCCCTCTTCCTACTGCGATAACACGATCTCTTTCCCTCTCTCTTCCTCTTCATGAAACATGATTTGTTTCTCACAAACTTGTATCTCACAAAACCCTTTTCACCAGGGACCTCCAGAGAAGGACCTAATCCCAGGAGTCTAAGAGGGTCCCTTGATCTCCAGAGATTTGATTAATGCACCCCCAGGTTTAAGGAATCAGAAATTTGGAAAGTATGGAGGCCTTTTAGTTTGTGCTCTCATTGCAAAAATCCTTTACACAACATCTCAGCCGTCGTAGCTTCTCAGTCTTTTCTAGAATGCTGACATTCATTGGGAACTCACTTCTCCTGTCGTAGAGATCTATAATTACAGAAAAATCTTATCTCTGCGGTTTCCAACCTATGGTAGAAGAGGTGACCCACTTCTGCACCAGTATGACGTGAGTCGCGTCTTTCTTCCAAATGGTAGCCCTTCAGCTATTTGTGCATTTTACACCTGACATGGTCCTCAAACCCTTCCCTAACTTGTCATTCTTTTTTTTTGAATGTATTTCACTTATTAGCGTTCCTCTCAAATTAGCATGCCCAGATCATTTCTAGGACTCCAATTTTGGTTTGACGAATATGGAATACAAATAGATTCAAATAGATGGCCAGCCCTTTTGGAACCAGAAATCGTGCTTCCATTAATTTAAATTAAAATCGTATTCATTATTGTCATAGCCAAATCACCCAGTTATGGTATAGTGAGAAATTTCTCACCTATCGTGTAATCGTGCAATTGATTTTTTTTTAGCTTAATTACCAGCTTTTACGTTTACCTCTGTCTTGACTGGAGCATGACATACACGAAAAGAGGGAAGGGACTGACATCATCAAGCCCTTACTTTGCCAGACACAGCGACAGATGTTTTATATACATGATCTCATTTAATCCATTTAATAACCCACAGAGACAGGTGTTATTATTACAGTCTTGTTAAGAAGGAAACTGAGGCTCAGAGAAATTAAGCAATTAACCTAAGGTCACGTAAACTAGTACACGGCATAGACAACTACCTCCGATCCTCCGAAGAGAATACAAAATAGAGCTCATAGTGGGGAAGGGAGAATAAATTCTTATGTTGTACATTATGTTACAGGAAACACTTTTTAAAGCAAAACCTGACCATATGACCCCATCCCACACACACACACATGCACACATACACACACCACCATCTTATTTAACATCTTCCAATGTGTACCTATTCACTTGGAATGAAATCCAAATTGTTTACAAAGGATGCTATGCTCTACTCCAGGGTTTTGCAAATCCGGCCCATCACCTATTGTTATAAACAAATTTTTATCGAAATACAGTCATGCCCATAATCTTACATATCACGTATGCTGTTTTCCTACCATGATAGCAGAATGGAGTAGTTAGCACAGAGATGATGGCCGGCAAAGCCTAAAATACTTACTCGCTGGTCTTTACAGAAGAGATTTGCTGACCCTTTCCCTACACAATCCGGCCCTTGCCTATTTCTGTGACCTTGTCTCTTGCCATTATCCGCCTTGTTCCCTACGCCCCCACCCCTCTGCCTTCTTTCTCTTTCTTAAATCTGTCAAACTCTTTGCCATTTAAGGACCTTTGCATTTGCTACTTCCTTGGCCTAGAGCACCTTTTCATCAGAATTTTCCCTGTTGTCTCTTTTCTGTCTTTCAGTTCTCAGCTCAAAACGTCACCTCCTCCAAGGGACCTTACTTGACAATCCTACACTGAGCGGTCCACACGGTCGTCACCCCAGTCACTCACACATCAGCCAGTCTGCTTCCATAACACCATCGCTTCCTGACATTACCTTCGTTATTTATGCGTTTGTTCCTTCCCACTAAGGCTTTGAACTTTGTCTTATTCCCAACTCATCTCCAGCACCTATAGAAGTCTTGCAGGTGTCACAGGAGCTCCATAGCTATTGATGAATTCATTGATATATTCGGCTATTTTTATTCCCCGAGATCCTCAGGTGGGAATTGAGTATTAGGGGTTTCAAGGCGAAAAGTTATCAGTTACACTGTAATTAAACAATCAATTAAGTGAACGTTTGGTGAGTGTTCCCTATTGCCGGCAGACCTCCAAAACTAATAAGATAAGGAGCTCACAAGAAAAAAGATGGAAGTAACTAAACCAACAATAGTGCTGAGTGTTGAGTTAGAGGGGAGCACAGAATACTATAAAAACACCGAACGTGGAAGGCAGACAGAGCCTTCTGGAGGCAGGGGCAGGCGGCTCACGGAGGGAAGACGTTTCAGCATCAGAGAAGGGACTGTGCAAGACGATTGGAGATATGGAAGAGGTTCTCAGTTAGGGGCACCTACAAGTTGGTCCCGTGTGCCCGGGATTGGATAAGGGAAGGTAAGCGGCAGAGGATGCATTGAGAGACAGGCAACGGTGGAATCTTGGGGAATTTTAGAAAGAATTTAACCAGGAAAATGACAAGAGCAGTTGTGTGCTAAAAAGAGCTTTATTCCCCCTACGCCAGCCCAGATTTTTTACTTTGCCGCCCAAATCTGCGCACAGGGAGATCTCTTAGGCTTCTCTTCCGCAGTCCGTTGCGGAGGATATAAAAGTCTCAGCCGAGGGCAAGGCATTGGCAATATCGTGGCGAGAAGGGCGTGGCTATGCGATTCTAGGAGTAGACGTGGCAAAATTTGAGAACTGGTGGGTTGTGGACCAAGGAGATGGGGTCAAGGGTGACCTCTGTGCTGTGTCTGCTGACAAGGTGAGAGGTGTTGCCATTTAACAAATTGTGGCATATAGGAACATAGTTGGAACTGCTTGGTGGGCATTTGAATGTGTATGTGGATTAACCTACAATACGAAATAAACATAACATGTGGACGGTGATCAAACGCAGCCTTCTTTTGCCTTTACTGTCTCTTAGACTTCATTCCGGAGCTGGGATCTTCTCTTGGCTCGGAGTAATTATTGGGGGCGTGACTGTCACGTGGGGGAATGAGAACGTGACTTTTCCCAACATTCTCAGAAAATAAAAAGTCCTCCTTAAAACATTTTGAAAAGTCTCATGCCCATAACCTAAATGGCCCGTCCTAGGACATAATCAAACTGGCTTAATATTAAATCTTCGTCTCTCTTCAACTCATGATTAGTTGAGGATGAAAACCTTAGTGGAGAAGAGGGTTTCTCTGCATGGTCCCTGGTCACCCCCTTCCCACTAACTAGCGAGCTGCTGTTTCCTGTCTGCCCAGCAGAGGCGAAGGGGATGGGACAAGCGGGAAAGGAGAGGAGAGGAAAATGAAAGGGTCATTTATCTGGATGGCATCTCACTGTTGGGTCCTGGTAGATGGTGGGCCAGGCACTTGATCAGGGCCGACTCTTTTTCCTGCGGGCACTTTCATAACTCCTCAATCGTGCCGCCGTCTTGACTCAGGCAGATGCATTACTCTTCAGACTGGTAGTTTTCACCTCCTACCCCGCTGCTGAGCATGCTCAGAACACACCCAGCCTCTTTCTGAGAGGTCCCCCTGCCCCAGCAGGCGACTCTGCTAAACAGGACCTGCAATGACCCCGGGCTTGTTCATCCTCCCAGGGACCACACCGGATTGCTGGAAACACATCACTCACCTGGGAGAGGTCACCACCCCTTACGTTCGACCCAAGGTCCCTGGACATTCGAGTCAGGGACCAGTTCTCTGTGCTTCTTTACTATAAGAACTCATTTCAAAGCTTCGGGAGCAAACTCTTTTAAAGCCTCATTGGCTCAACTCGGGCTTAGTGGATAACACCACCACATCTCCCGGTGAAGAGAGCGTGAGCACCTGTGCCCAGCAACGACTGTCCAAAAAGCACCCTTCACACACTTCCTTTCTTATTTCTGACTCTGCCCCACCCCTCGTTTCTTTGGGGTAAAAATAAAAATTGTAAAACTCGCATACAGTGAGATGCATAGATCTTACGTGCATACTTCTATGATTTTTGATAAAGGCGTACATCTGAGCAATCCAATAGAGAACATAACCATCATTCCAGAAAGTGTCTTCATTCCCTCTTCCGGTCAACTCCCATCTCCCTTAGACAACCACTGGTCTGATTTCTATCAGTACACATTAGATCTGCCTGTTCTTGAACTTCGTATAAATGGAATTATATGATATGCACCCATTTATAGCTGGCTTCTTTTGTTCAACGTGATGTTCACGAAATCATCAATGCTGCACGTATCAGTAGTTTATTCTCTTCTCTTGCTGGGTAGAGAGAATACTGTAAAGATCCACCAATGTGTTTATCTATCTTCCTGCTGATGGACATTTGAATTTTTTTTTTCTAGTTTGGAACTATTGTGAATAAAGCTGATCTAAATCTCTCTTGGGCAAATACCTAGAAATATTATTGCTGAATCATAGAACAGATAAATGTTCAACCTTGTAAGGAACGTCCGAGCCGTTTTTCAAAGTGTGTCCATCTTGCGACACCCCCACAGGCAATGTAGGAGAGTTTCATTTTCTCTACATGCACACTGGCATTTGCCGTCAGATTTTCTCGTGCTTTTAGCATGCCTTTCCAATGACCCCCTCGTCCTCACTGTCATTCCCTTGACCATTGTTTTGAGTTACAGAAGTAATGTGACGTCAGATCTCACGAGCCCCTACACTCTTCCCGTACCCAGGTGTTTATTTACTCTCTTCGGATGGGAAGAGTTTAGATATACACTTTTCTTACGACTTTTCATTTTTGCAGCCGTCTCTACATTGTATGACTCCAGCCAGACCCACGTAGGGTGTGCCAAGCACTGTGAGGGAACCAGTTGTACTGGTCGCCCAGGTCCAGCTATAGATAAAGAGGACTGGAAATCAGAAGTGTCTAATATAAGACTCTCAGCTCCCTTACCGGCAGCTTGGAAGGTGGAGGAAGTCAGGATAATGGAAGGGAATGTTAAATCCCAAATAAACATCTGAACTTCTAGGTGGTGCTTATTCACACTATCCTAAATTCTCTCATCTGTGGAGAGCTGACCCACCTCTGTGCAGATAAAGGACCTTGCAGAAAGATGACGTTTATGGGGCTTTCGCACTTTACAGCTGAAATCCTCTAAAAAGGGTCAGATTTGTTCCCATCTTGAGTGCCCTTCATCTCAGAAAAAAAAAAGAGACACTTCTCTTATAGGGTTCCCCAAAACAGAGATAGAGAAAGGAGTCTGGAGCCTCGTTCCCCTGACACTTGAGGACTCCACGTCTCAGAAGGATCATGCATTGGGCCCCAGCTCCCCAGTCAACAGATCTGTCTCTCTCCGGAGCCAATTTTGAAAGTCCCTGAAATTTCTGAAGCCTTCACTGAACACGAGCACACATTTGACCTCTGAGTTGATTTCAACACCCAGCTGGCCCCTGTCTGAACCCCTGCCTCCATGGAGAATTCTTGAAATCCATCCTATTTTCCACCTGCAGCTGTTTTCTGGGATTTGACAAAAATAATAATATGGCATCTTTAAATCCCTCCAATGTTCCTGCTTCTCAATCCCCTGTCCCCACCAAGACTCTTTCGCACCCGGTTTTCATCTGTGTTATCTGGTCATTTCGATTCAGCCATAATGCAAGTGGTTAACTGTTGAAGCCGAGCCTTCTCTTCATGCCAGACGACAAAATTAAGACGGCAGAAAAGTAACTCGAGCAACAGAGTATCAGAAATCAGCCATGAGCAGTAGCTGATCAATGGACACGAGGCCAAATGTCCAGCTAGAGGCCGGCACTCACAGCTATTAATCAAAACAGTCTCAGAGGCATAGAATGTGGAAAGAACTGTCTTGCTTTGGTCTATTTAACCATATTGCTCGAGAAGTTGTAATCACCAAAACAAGTGTCTCTTCCTCATCCACCAGCTGACAGGCTCAATGCTAGAAGCTAGAGGTACAGAGGGACCCCACATCTAGTAAGGAGGAACCCCCATCAAACAAGTAATTTTAATAAATTATGGAGAGCTATGTTCCTGGATTAAATATAGTCAAGGGAGTCAAATGAATAAAGACTTGATTGTCAAGAGTTTCCTAGCTTCTAAAATCGATCATCTGAATGTCTATCGCTTTTAAATACTGTGTGAAAAATGAAAGATTACTTAATAAATAGATTCACCGAAAAAAAAAATCAATATCCTGATTTGTAGAACCATCTTCCGTTTGATTAGCATGTAGATTACCCTACCTGGCAAGCTTATACTTTATTACAACTTTAGAGATTTAACTGACACTGTCATTACCATTCGCTATTGATGGCGGAGGAGGGGTGGCAAAGTCCTCACTTTCCCAGAAACTCTGCTCCTGCTGATATGATATCTGCCCTCTTGCCCCAAGTTGCCACATTTTCTTGATTTCTCAGAGCCACCCAGCCCGAAAGTCCCTCTGGAGGAAGAGGCCCATGGCTTTTGAAAGGAAGCCAATAGTTATGACTAAATCATCTGTATCATCTTGGTCAGTCGTTGACAAAAACGATATGGTGTGCTGACCTGCTGTTGACTTTCTGTGCCAAGACTCCGACAAAAAAAAACCAGGTCTAAACAAAATTGGGGGAATTTATGTGAAGTTGAAGAAAGAACAGTCACCGTTAACTGCCAGCAGCAAATCTTCTCTGTTATATTAAAAAGATAATTCAATCTCCGTTTTCACAGCCTGGCTTGGAGAGGGACAAGGGAAAGAAGGGTGAAGGGAAGGTCTGGTGACCCACGGAGCGGGCAGACGCATGCTGGCGACAGTGTGTTTGGTGATACCCAGCGCCAAGGAACAGGATCTTGACAGACTGCAATGCCCCCTCGGGCGGCGACCCACCCCACAAGCTGCTGTTGTCCTGCCACAGCTGTTTCCGTTTTTTATTACGATTTTCTTCGCCTTTCATTTTCCAGGCCAAGGGGAAGCTCAGGGGGCCCATCTGTTTCTCTCTTGCCCTTTTCCTGTTCCCAGAAGCAAAGCACACACATGCATGTGTGCACACACGCTCCGCACCAGGCCGCCGCAGAGTCCTTGAGGACAACGAAGAACAGGAACCAGAAGTGAACCTTACCCACCCATCAGCACTCCAGGGACCTGGAATGAGAGGCAGCCGAAGAGGGGCGGGGGGTGAGGAGGTGGTGTCCTCAGGAAGCTTTACAGGAAGAGCGTATGGCCAGAGAAACATCCAAAACGGCGCCCGAACTGTCTCAATAAAACAACAGGTTTTCTTCCTAGGAGAGCTTTGTTTTGCTTCGTTTTGACTTAAACTTTCTTATTAAAACAAACAAACAAACAAAAACCAGGCTTCGTGGTTAAAGCCCACAGAGCAAAATCACTCTCAAGTCCAGAAAACCTAAGAGAAATGATCTCATCGGGCTCAAGAAAAGTTAGCAACTAATTAAAAGAACAAATTTCCCCTTAAGATGGAATGAAACAATGTCGTTCCTAACAGGAATGGCACTATAAAAGCCAGCCAGGGCTGGCTATAAAGTCCCCAGGGCCCCAGAGACAAAACTAGGTCTTCGAGAACACTCTCATTTTAAAGTACCCAAAGTGGACTTTGGAAGAGAGAGAGAGAAAGAAGGGAGGAAGAATAGTTAATAGCTTCTTGTAGAACGAGAGAATGAGCAGAGGGAGTGAGCAGCGTTCTCTGTTATCTGTCTTTGTCCAAGTATTCCTTTGTCTCCTTACTGGTACTTGCTTGCCCCCCAAATCACTGAAATCATGATCAGGAAGCTAAAGTCTTAGAAAACCCTGGCTTTGGGCTTGGATGCAAATAGGACTCTTCCTTATGCTAAATGACAACCTCCAATTTGAGAACCTCCTGAAATGGAACAGTCTTAAACCAGAAGCTACGGCATCTGTAGTTTTGGATGGTTTTTGTTATTTTGTTTGTTCTTTTTTTCCATTGGCGAGTGCACCGAGGAGCTGCTATAAGTAGTATCGAGGATTTGGGTCTCATCATTACCAACTCGGAAGAAACCAAGGTCACCTGCAGATGGCCGTTGAAGGCAGACCAGTGGTGAAGACATGGGAGGCATGATCATGCCTGAAAAGCAAGCAACCAGAATGGACAGCCTCTAACCACGGGCACATTCATGTGGATTAAGGGCTGGGGCAGGATGTAGCCAGGCTTGAAGTGAGAATCCAGGGAGTGACTGAGGCTGGAGGGTGGAAGACAGTGAACTCATTGAATTTCTTCCAGTAACTTCCAAGGTCATTTCAAAAACCGTCTGAGATGATGCCTGGCACCTTGTACGGAGCCAAGAAAAGAGTTTCCATTTCTTGTCGTTGCTTCTCCACCAGGCTGCCATCACAGCCTTAGCAAGCACCCCGCTCTCTAACTCCACCCATCTCACATGCTGCTGTCAAATCAATAATCCTGGGGCACAGCCCGAGTTACTGTCGCTATGTCTCGCCCGACTCAAACCGGTTATTTCACGGGCCTTCTCTTATTTGCATAATAAGATGCAGAGTCTCCTGAGCTTCCCCCACTCCATCTGGCCTCTCTCACTCCTTTTCCCACGATTCCTCTCCACTGCTTCCCCCAGCCTCAAGCTCTCGTGGCTTTTCTGCCTCGTCTCTGAGTTTCGCTCACGGCACTGTTTCCCTCAAAATGCCTTTTCCCCATTGGCTTCTATCCACCTTTCATCCATCTCAATATTTCCAGCCTTTCCTCTGCCTCGTCCACCTCCGTCCTCACGCCCAAGCTAAAAGAACATCTCCTTCCGATAAAACCGCCAAAGCATATTGAAGGGACTGTTATACTTGATCAAATCTAAGATGCCAAGGATCGAAAGACAGAAAACGTGCTTCTTAAAAATCAATAAAACAAACACGCTCTGACACTAATCTTTTCTACACATTTCACCCGTGTTGTAGTTACTGTGTGTCCCCTTCTGAACCACCTGCAAGGCATGGCCTCTGGCTGGTCAACTTTGTGCTCATCAAACGTGGCACGGTGCTGAAATTGTATTTATACGCACACACGAGACTATATATTCGTAGATACATAAAAAACCGATAGTAGGAATGAGTAAGCATTTCTGACGTCAAGAATCTTCGCGTAGGTATTCGATTATTCAATGTTTAGCTAAACATGTATACTTACATATTTTTAAAAGTCTAACGCATGCAGTTCAAAATATTGGCTGGTGATGACAAAACGTAAACAGTTATACAGATGAATGAGGAAGAGTATAAAAATGACAAACTATCAAAGCATATTGTACCTGAGCACCTACTAAGCGCAGGAACTCAGCAAACCACCTGATATACATTTTGTCTTCATTCTCACCACAGCCCTGTGAGATGGGTACTAGGGTCCCCACGTTACAGGCGAGCTCTCTTACATTCGATCATTGGTCAAGCCTCGGGTCCTCACTCCGAAGTAGCTGAGGCAGGATTTGAACCCCCTTTATCTTGATGCCAAAATCTGAGCTCAAAAATTTCTAGACACTGTCTAATCTAGTTCTCTCATCAAAGAAGTAAAATCGTATTTGCTCTACTAGAAACGAACAAATCTCACTGCCAAACCGCCGGCTGCTCTGCTGCCACTCAAGGAAGAAATCAGGGCACCTCAAGGTTTGGTTCCAAGGGAGGCTGTGTGAGGCCATGCAGGGCATCCTAGAATTTTCTTCCCTCCTCAGAGGGAGAAACCAGCAAGGATCTTCCTATGTGGCACCCTGGAGGATGCAGATAGGAAAACGAAAATAAGTAAAAAAAAAAAAAAGAAAAAACCCAAAATATATCAGCCTGGGTCATCTGAGAAGCAGATGCCAAGATGGGTTTAAATAAATGTGCAGGGACTTTATAGAGGAAATGCCTGTGTGAGGGAAAATAGGGAGGGAGCTGGAAAAGCTGGGCGAGCCATCATCAAACCACAATGCAAGTCTGACCCTGAGCGAAGGAGAGAGAAAAGCATCCTAGTCTGCTCTGCAACACTACACAGGAGTTATCCAGCCAGAGCCGGCCTTCGCGGGAATGCGAGGTCTCCTTTAGCAAGGCGTCCTTGCTGCACTCAGCCCTTGGCCAGGAGCAACGTGCAGAAGGCAGGGCTTCTGCCCCAACATGGCGTCAGGTTTCACGGAGCATCTGCCGATGACTCTGGTTAACTCTGCTCCCTGCAGGCGGAGGTGTATTCTCATAGGAGGAAGAGAAGGGGGACGCTCAACTGAATTCAAGCGGATTGTGTGCATGTGTGTCGAGGAGACTGCATGGCTGATGAAGAATGGGATGAGACTGGCTCAGACCAGGAGCTCAGGAACCTGCAAAAACGATGGACACAGCCATTGCGTTCTCCTCATCTGCTCTATGAGCCCGAGAAAGCACTATTCACACTGGATGAGGTGGATTCCCCGGAGCTGCTTTACCATGCACAGGTATTTACAAGAAAAGACCCTCCATTTTCTCTACCACGATGGCACCTAGGCTTTTCTTTTTAACCATGTGTGGTGTGAACAACGAACAAATTGCAGATATGTAGTATAAGAAGTTGAAGAACCCACTCACTCCAGCTCCTAGTGGCAAACTTCATTAACCATTGCATGTGTGTCCCGTAAACACACAAACGAGAAGCAGGGTAACGTAATTTACTGGACTTCTATCTATCTAGCACGTGATGCTGAGCACCTGTCTCACTTGATCCTCCTGATGACCTCATGAAGGGCGATACTGCATTTTTGACTCAGGATTCAAGGGAGAAAAAATGATCGATCCATTCATCCACTCGTAATAAATTGCCTGTCTTAGCTTTCGGTTATTAGAATAAAATTACCCAACTAGGGAAAAGTTGATTTCTGAAAATGATGGAGAGTTCCTCTCCCTATCACATGTCAGCAGATCATTTCGTAAACCCCAAATCATAGTCCTGTTCTCAAATGACTGCCTACGCTTTTGAACAAATAGACACTATCCCAGATGGACGGAACATAATACAACTAGAGGGGCTGAATGAGGATCATGTTTACTTTTGATCATCTCTGTTTATAAGGCTGTGAGATCTGCCCGCTGGACTTTATTGGTCACCTAAGGGATTATTACCCTGAGTCGGAGAGTTCTTTATCACCTCCCTTCCCCCACCCAGGGGTCTCAAGTTATGAATTTCAAGCCACTATTAATGTGGCCAAACAGATATTTAAGACTTCTATAGATGGCATGCAACTAACCATCTCCTGTCAGTTGGAAAATCAGCTCAATAGCCATTCGAGTTCACGTCCAAACTCTTTTACATTAAGGAGGGCTTATGAAGGTTCTTTGAGTCTCAAAACTAGGATTTCTCTAAAGCTATGGAGACAGGAAGAAGTCTCAAATGGGAGATGGAGCCAGCTATGAGAGGAAAGCATTATGCAAAGGGTCATATGGACATATGGGTTATAAGTCAACCACTGTAGCCACGAGTTGCTTTTTTTCACCCAAATCATTTTGTTGGAGTAGTTACGCAAGTAAGTCCTACAAGATACCAACCCATACACTTTTTATCTGTCTGCTTTGTCTTTGGAACTTTACATGCAGGTGTGTATTTACCAGAGGCAAATAACACACAGTAGCCAGACAGACATACTTGTCTGTGTCTGGGGCACCAGCATGAATCACAGACTCTTCATGGAGTAAAGCAGAAGGAAATACGGGTGCACAGATCAAGTCTCTCACTCTCGGCATTGGAACCCTGGCCACCGACTCAGAAGACAGGTACCATCACCGAGCAGCAGGAAGAATGACGCCAAGAGCAAATGCGCATGTCCCCCCTAGAAATGGATGGGGCAGGACCGATTATTGCTCAGAAGACTACACGAGCCAAAGGGCAGGGAACTAATATACATAAAGGACAAACAAGTAAGACTTTCACGATCTTGACCCACCGCTGGCTGGATTTTCTCACTGTTCTCCTCTTCCACCGTTCTGTGTATCATTCGCTCTGAATGTTCTAGCCTGTCTCCTTCTCATCCTCCTCCGTCTTCCTCCCCAAATCTCTTAGGTTTGTTTTCGCTCACATCCCTCCCACTATCTGCAATGCCTATTCCCTATCTCTGTATGTTCAAATCCTACCCGGATTTCGAGACTCATCTCAGATGTTACCTCCTTCAAGAATTCATCTGTTATTCCGCCTGTATCCCATTTTATGGCAATTAGAACTTGGAATAGTATTCTTGCCTAAAGAGTGGTCGTTCTAAAATAATTCTGATTATACCAATCTTTTATACTGAAATATTTCAAAAGCGCCCTTGTCTATGGAATAAGGTCTACAGGCTGCTGTAACAGAACCCCAGAGACTGGGTGACTTATAAACAACAGAAACTTGTTTCTCATAGTTCTTGAGGCCGGAGGTCCAAGACCAAAGCTCCAGCAGATTCTGTATCTGGTGAGAGCCCAACTCTTGATTCGTAGAGAGCCATCTTCTCTCTGTGATCTCATAGGGCTAGAGAGCTCTCTGGGGTTGCTTTTATAAGAGCACCAATTCCATTCATGTGGTCTCTGCCCTCATGATCTAATCACCTCACAGAGTCCCCCACCTCCTGATACCATCACACTGTGGGTCAGCATTTAACATATGAATGTTGGGGGCGGGGCAGCATATACATTCAGTCTATAACAGAAATACATCACTTCTACATGCCCAGTCCAAGGGATCTTATTATGAGATGACTTCATTAGCAACACATCATTATTTTAACCATATTTAACCTCAGATGTACCAAGAATTAGAAAGTAGAAATATATGTGTGTGTGTGCACGTTTTGGGGCAGAAATATATGTGTGTGTGTGCACAAAATAAACATCACTGAGATGTCTTCTGATTAAGAAATTTTCAACCCTCTAAAAACCAACAGGAGGTTGCTACGATTTCTCTACTCATGCATGGAAATGACGATGTTAATGGTGAAATCTAACAATGCAAAGATTTCCAGAGAAAAAAAAAGAAAAAAAACTACTAAGTCCTGAAATTCCAGTAGAATGTAGCGTGGACCTTAAACTTTTACCTTTTATGGGAAATCTATTTAAATACAGGTTATCATTTTCCACCTGGGGTTACTAATCTCTTTCGCAGCCCAATCGAAGTAGAAAGCCTGTTCTCAAAATGGGGCCTGGGCTGTGTCTGAATCTTGTCAACCATCTCTTTGCTTTACTCTCTAGGTCTCTCTTCACATAGCCCAGCTGTTCAGGTACAAATAGGACACAGTGCGTGACAGGATTGTGAGGCCGAAGAACAAAACGCATGTGAATTCTGGAAGTAGTTAGGCCAGGATTGTCTTTCTGTCTGCAAAGGGGTATCAAAGTTATTATTGATACTTTTTAGCTGGATTTTAACTGAAGCTATGTCAAAGCCTGGTTCATTTATAACAGTGTTTCTAGCAGGAAAAAAAAAATAACGTTCTGAATTCCAAACAAAGTTACAAATGAAGGTTTAGAAAACAGTCTCTTCTTCCATTGAAAATCACATGTGTCTTCATTGAGATATTAAGATCGTATTTAATACTTTTTAGCTGCTTTCTCGATACTTTAAGTTCTTACTGAGTTTGTCATTAACCCCAGATCCCATTTTATTCTCATGAACACCCTTACCGATTGATTTAATTTTGAAATTAAAATTTTCGGGACTTTATTTTTGACCCGGTCGAATATCGTTTAGCTTAGTTGTGTCCACTGCTAATGACTTTCAGATTATTCTGAATTTCAACTGGTAAAGCTATTGATATCAGTTATCCCTTCCAATGACTGGTCACGAACATATTTTATAAGCGTGTCTTCTATGACTTCATCTGATTTTTATTGATTAAGATTGAGCAGGACCACAGCAAAGTAGAACCGCAGGGACCCTCCTCTGGAGATTTTCTGCCGTGTTAACACCAATTTGCCAGTTTGGTGCTGCAACGTGTTCATCCACCGTGGCCAGCTGAGCACAAGTCCCTCCATTTTCCAATGCCATCCTGCCATCCATGGGTACCACCCGCTTTTGATGCTAGAGCTTCGTGGGTTGAGACTACCACACTTTTGAAGAAAGGGCTCACGAAAGTACATTCAAATTACCACCCGTGTGATTTACTTTTAGTGAAAAGATCTCTTTTGAAATGACAGGACAGAAAATCAAATATTTATATTTCTCAAAACCGAGAAATGCTGCTGAACTGCCCAAAACTCATTCTCCGAGCCAGTGGGTGGGTCGTGAGCTCCATTAGTGAGATGCCCTATTTCTCCTTCTCAGGGACGCTGTGGCGCAAAGCTGAGCAGCTCAAAATTAGCTTTAGATACAGTCATTTCAACTCTGGCAATCAAATCTTGTTCTGGGGAAGGAGGAACAATCCACACCACGAGACACATTGTAGATAAGTCTTCTAGAACTGGCAGCAACCGCAGTAAAGTGAGTTGGGCTCCTCAGCTGACCTACTAGAAACAATGTGACAAAGCAGGGACAGTTCCTTCCCAAGGGCACTATTTCATCATGAGCCATCCAGTCCCGCCAAGTCTGCCACCCCCATCGTGGCAGTGGTGGGGGACGGTGGTGGAGGGGATTGTCAATACAATCAGTCATCGGATAGTCTAAGAGACTCCCTGAGTTATTTTATTAAGGGACGTAAAGACAACGGAGGTCACTGAGTGAAAGGACGGTGACACTTAACATTTAGGGGCTGCTTAAGATGTGCGGGATCGGTGATAAGCACCTTGCCTAACGGGATAGACACGGACATCCCAGTTCTACCTGTGGGAACACTGGGCAACACAGAGTTAAGTCACAGGGCCAAAGTCAGGTGGCTGGTAAACAGCAGAGATGGGCCCTGAACCCAGAGAATCTGGCTCCCAACCCTCCCCCTGAAGTCTACAGCCCCCCAGGGTGGACTGAGGAAAGCGAGACTAACAAACCCACACTCCGCCAAATTTTAAGTCCTTCCTCAAGGGCGGGCTGAGGGCGAAGCTGCAAGAGAACAGCTTGCTCCAACGTAAATTTCGAGGTCCTTGAATGAAGTCCATGCCACTTTCGTCTCTAGCTCTCCTGTCCCCCCACCCTGCCCCAATGTCGCCGATGACAAGGGGCTGCTTAAGATGAGCTTGGCAGTTCCGAAGGTCCATTTGTTTTTGATTACACTACGCGCACTCGCACCTTCTTCTGGGTAATTCCCTGAGAGGCGGGAGGGAGACGTGTGGGTCCGCGAGGCTTCCTAAAGCATTCCCTCTACCTCCCAGCACCCTTCCCTTCCCACTGACAGCACCCATGCCCAGGCGAGGGACCGGGGCCCTCCAATGGAAGCGAGAGCAGGGCAGGGGAATGAGAGGGAGGGAAGGGGAGAAAGGGGAGGGGAGGAGGGAAGGGAGGAGCCAGGAGGGAGGAGGAGGGGACGGGGAGGAGGGAGGGAGAGGGGAGGAGGAATAAGTTGCCTCCTCAAAGGAAGATCCTTTTCCCATGGAAATGCACTCTGGCTGGTGCCAGTTAGCACCCCAGATGCATAATGAGGGTTCGGCCTATTGTCATGCAAATCAATTCAGATGACAACACTCTCTCCTCGACAACACAGCCCGGCCCAGGAAAGTTTCTCACACCGCCTCAGCCAATGCTGACCGGAGGCCTCTACACCATCTTTCATTAATTGTTTCCCCCCGCCTCTCCTTGCTCTTGCAAGGTTTGTTTTCGGCTACAATCCCCTTCATTTCCCAGCTGCTGCTGGCGACTTTTCATTCCGGAGCAGTGGACACCATCCTGATAAACGAAGCATAAAGAAAAATAAATAAAAACGAGAGGGAAATCCACATTTTAGATCCATGCTCGGAAAAAAATAATAATGAGTTTGACTGAACAGAGAGGTGGCGTTATTTCCACAGAGGATCCTTTTTGTCCCTCGTCCACCGTGGTAAGACTATCTGAGCAGAGTCCCCAGTGAGTGACACTCTCTCGTTGGTCATTCGGGACCTGATAAGATGGATTCTTTGAGTTTGACTGTAGAGGAGGTGACTCGTCTTTGCCTTCATCCACCAGCCGCTCTCTTACCCCAGGCCACTGACCAAGTGTTCCCCACTTGTCCACATCAGCAGGCTTTGGCTCAGCACTGCCACAGGCTTAGATCAGTTCTTGCCCTATAGGGAGTTCTCTGTCAAAAGAAAGAGTAAACATGGGTGGCTTCAGACAAAGCCAGAAGGGGCGAGAGCAGAGCTGTAGCTCATCCATGCCCAGGCGTGGGCTTTGCAACCTCTCTCCACCTCCCGATCCCATGGGTGTCCAGACATTTCGTCCCCAACTCTCTCTTCTTGTCCACAGGGTCTAACCCTGCAGCTTAAAGTTAAAAGCTGGCCTGCTCTCTGACTTCCAGGAATCTGCCTTCTAATTCCGTACACAGCATAGCAGGCTCATTAAATCACAGTCTGGAGCCTGAGGACCGATCCGTCCCGACTCTGCCTTTTTTCTAGCTGCACGATCTTAGGCAAGTTATTTACCCTCTGCGCATGTCACTTCACTCATCTATAAAACAGGGTAACAATTGTACTCGCCTCCTAGGGCTGTTGTGATGATTAGATACATAATACATACACAGCGCTGACAACGATGCCTGGCACATTGTAAGCACTTTCATGAATGTTAGCGAGTGTCATTAATTGATTTTCCCAGACTTAACCTTTTTTTTTTTGGCTAATCTGGCCAACTCTCCCCTTCCCATTTCAGCCAAGTTCGCTCTTCTACTTACTGCTTCCGACCCTCCAGGCAGCCCTGTCCTGGCTTCTTTTGCTATGACATTAAAATGCATAATAGAGTGCAGCATTGTTAACACAGAAAGCATGTGACCCAGAGAATACCCTCGTCCCCTGAAAGTCCTGACATTTCTAGCTTCCTTCTGCGTAGATGGCTAAGGAAAGATGGGGGAGAAACAGACATTCTAGAAATCAACTTTAGCTTAAATATTATCTGAACAACAAACAGGCTTTGTAGCCAGACACAAATTATATGTAAATCATATGCAAATCTGAATGTAAATACTTTGGTCCCAGGGAGAAAATCCTCGAGGAGCCCGTTCTCATTCCCTCCTCCCCTACTTCCCAAGCTACATTTTGTTTTTCGATTGGTGAGTTTGGAATTCATTATGAAGATTCCGAGGTGTGCGTAATTCTCCGGAGGGGTTCGTTTCACCTGCTTGTCAGAGGTCAGAGGCTGAAGATCCTTGGGAAGCAGACATTCCTGCAGCTCACTTGCCCAACCGGAGGGACTTTTCTGCCCGGTCTGACTTGGAGCCAAGAGAAAGAGTCATCATCAACAGCTCCGGACATGGTCAAGAGCCAATGCAACGACAGACCTCTCAGGGGCCTTTGGCTGGGCTGGGGAGGGTCGCTGTTCTAGCCTCTTGGGCTGCCCCTTCCGGGGCCTGTGGTACCAAAACCACTCCTTGCCTAATTTTCACTCTTCTTAGACTTTGCTTTGTGTTTTTCACCAGATTTGGAAGGAAGCATATACTAACTTAGGAGGTGGGGAAAGAAGGGGAAGGGGGGAAAGAAGTGGGAAGGGGGGGAAAAGAGAACACATGATGCTTCATTCATTCATTCAACAAAATGTCATTAGGTCCCGACTGGGCTTCAGACAGGGTCTCGGCCACTACAGAGAGTGTTTCACCCAAGCTTCTCAGAGGTAGACAGTTCACAGGCAAGACGACTCGGGGTCACAGAGCGTACCCTGAGTTTCATGTCAGCACAGCTGCTGGAGAACGTCATTTAACCAGACTGGGTTCATCATAAATTCACGATCCCCAACCTCAGCAGGGATCTCCCGATGGCCAGAAAGCCTGTTTCTTTATTCGGCTCGCTTTCCCATTCTAGGGTAGAAATGGCCATCATTCTTCTGCTTTCCTCAAAACTTCTGCTTCTCCTCTGTTTTCTGACTCCAGGGTGACGATCATGCCTCTCACTTCACAGAGAGAATAGCAGCCATCTCACTACACCCACAGAGGCACCCACACCTGACCCATCCTCTCCTCCACCCCGAGCAGTCAGGGGAGGACACACATCCCCGGTTCTCTGCAGACCAGTTGCTCCAGACCCTCCACGGGCAACTCGCTCTCTCAGTGAGGCCTCTCTCTGAGACGCCTTCGAATGCCCCTTCACGTTTGGGGTTTGCTTTTCGTCCCGCAAACGAGTCAGTAGGTACATTCAATGGGTTACCTCCACCGTGCACTTAGAATAGCGCCCGTTACGCAGCAAGCGTGCCTAAGAGTTTGCCACGGTTATTCTGCGAAAAGCTGATCGAGCTCACTAACTTCGGAGACAGGCATCCAAAAGCAACGAGGTAACTTTTCCCTTTGGTCCAAGACCAGCACTACAATCCGACAGGGTCTGCCATGCTTTGACTTCTCAGAGTCTAGGCTAAAGTGAACTCACATAAATGCACCAAAAAAAAAAAAGTTAAGGGATTTTCAATTTTCAAATGCATGTGCTTGTTTCTAGTCTTTCTTTCTTTTTCTTTCTTTTTTTTTTCTTTTTTTAAATTTTCCACACAACCCCAGTTTTTCACTATTGCAAGCTATGCTGTGATGCACGCCCTCATTTATCTGTAAACTGAAAGTCATCACCAGGCCCGGGGTTGGTGGGAGGGTAGGAGCGGATTTATCTCAAGCATCTGCCACGGGGTCTAGTACGAAGCAGAGGCTTGATAAATGGTAACTATTATTAACTAATTTAATAATAGGGTGAGAATTGCGATCAAGGCCTTGTGACCCCACTCCTGAAGCCTTGTGGTTGGATGAACGAGCAAAATTCAGGGGGGATCTGTGGGCAGGTGGAAGGAACCCCCGAGGAGAATATGTGTTAGAGAGGCATCCATCATGGGAGGACGCACTGCCTGGCCCCCCAAAAGTCAGCACCGTATTGGGGTCAAAGGTGCTGAGCAGTAGTTCTCAACCAGGGGTGATTCTGCCTCCCAGGGGACGTTTGGCAATGCCCAGAGACATTTTTGATCATCGCGACAGGGAGAAGAGTGTGCGTCACTGGCATCTCGTTTGTAGTGGCCAGAGATGTTGCTAAACATCCTACAATGCCCAGAACGGGGCCCCACGACGAGGAGGGATCCAGCCACAAATGCTGACGGTACCAAGGCTGAGAACCCTGGAGTGGGCGGTGGGCCCCGACTGCCCGAATCCTCCTCTCAGGAGCTCTGCGGCCACAGCGAAATGAACCAGGCTGTCGGGCCATCGGTAACATGGAGATGGCAGGCTAATGAGAGCACGTGTCACATAGGAAAGGGTGACATGACTTCACATAGGCCAAGTGCTTAGACCAGAGTCCAGCACATAGCGGGGGCTACGGAGATGATCACGA
Source organism: Pteropus medius (assembly GCF_902729225.1). NCBI lineage: Eukaryota > Metazoa > Chordata > Mammalia > Chiroptera > Pteropodidae > Pteropus > Pteropus medius. Next base: position 7,026,083 of record NW_024355990.1, on the reverse strand, counting down.
TCGTTCACCTTGACCCATAGCTTGACCCAGGTCAAAGTCGGCCGCCTTCCTACTTCAGTACTCGGTACCTCAGTAAAGCCCAGACCTCAGCTGATTTCTACTTAGAATCACCAGAGTTGTGGAATTCCTGGAAAGTTTGAAACTATAAAAAAATAACCATCACGAAAAATTGCGTGTGCGTGTGCCGTGTGAGTCTGAAGAGAGAGTTTGGAATATTTCGCAGCGACTTTAGCTTCATAGTCTTTGAAAGTTTCTCGGAGTCTTTTAGAGTTTCGCAGCAACTTCTAGAATCCCTTCCAGACCTACCGGAGCCAGCCTCTCATAGAACCCCTGCAATGATGGAAGCAGTAGAAGAAATACACTCGGCCTGCTCCCGCCGTGTGCGAAGCTCTCTCCATTCTGGCGCTGTTTCTGTACAGTTCCTTATGATCTTAACACCGTGCGCCTGAGGACTTCTCAGGGGGAGCCCTCGGTCCGATTTCCCAGGGGGCAGGAAAGATAAGGGGAAGTATTGGAGCCACACTGCGCATGCTCTGACAATTTCTCTCGTCTCGCTACTTGGTTGATTCAGCGGCTCCAGATGGTTTCCGTCAGTCTGCAATAAGGACGCGCAAGGTCTCGCAGCCAAGCGAGCCGAGGTGAACGCGATCGCTGGATCGCGTCTGCGCTAACACTCCCTCCCTCACGTCGAAGGCTTCCTCCTTTCTCTTTCAGCCCTCCTTGTCCTCCTCATTCTCTCTCTACCTTTCTCTGTCCCTCTCCAAATACCGTGTTTTCTCCCCAGGCGGTTCTTTGTCTGGGACCCTTCCCCTTCCCGCCCTCTCTCTCCCCATCCTCGAATCTCTGGTGGAAATAAGTTGAAATTAGAAAAGGCCACCCACACGTGGTCTAGAGGAACACTTCGTTTGGTGGAGGTAAATGACTTCGATCTCTCTGTGCAGAGATCTCTCAGCTTAGAGCATCCCCAGGGATGGACTTCGATGGGGCTGCCCTTCCCTGACCTCCGGGAATTCAATGTCTTGGGAAAGAAATTTCGAACCTAGGATCATTTCCAAAAGCCATTTCATTACCAAGATGTGCTTTTCCCAAGGCCAGTCTTCCACTGTCTCCCTCTTTCTCAATGTCCCCTCCACCCACCACCGTGTCACAGGTGGGGAGATGCAGACGAGCGCTTGTACCTCTAGCCCCGTCGGGATCACGTAGAGTCCCATGAAAACCGAACACAAAGGGAAAGGAAGGAACCGTGGAATCCAGCCCATTTCTTCCCAACTTGATGCCTGGTTCTCATTGAGCCCAGTCTCAGATTTCCAACGTTCCTATCGCCTGCTTTCTGGGACGACCGGAGCCCGTTGAATAGTGTTCCTTTTCAATGATGCTTCCTTGTGCCATCCACAAAGACAAATGGTTGGCCCCTCTGGCTGCCTTCCATATAACTTCATTTGCAAAGTCCAGGGGAAAAGGACTGGGCATCGCATCACGTCCCCTTATCAATGCGCGATGGGCGGGGAAGGCTAACTGGGCAGAACGAGGGCAGACAACCCAGAAGGCAGCTCTTCCATCAAATGACTCCTGTTTTTGATTTTGGAGCTTGCACAATACATCTCACCACGCCTGCCAATCGTCCCGGCAGGGGAGGACGGGGGCAGTTGGTGGGAGAGAGGAAAGCAAAGGCATCATTGAAGCTGCCTGCCCTCGGCCAGTCATCCTCTATGTGGGCGTGGACCACGCTTCTCTCCTCTCATAATTCACTTCCTCGAGGTGTCACGGTGTGAAGGGACGAGGCATGCTTCCTCATGGTTTCCCTAATCCCCCCCGTGTCAAGTAACATATGCCTCACTCCCTTACCCTCAACACAGTCTTGGCAGGTTCTCCGCCAACATCTGCTGCCCGAGGTCTGCCCCATACAAGCTTCCCCTTCATCAGATGACAGGGCCAGTAGGCAAAGCTCTTCTCTTCCTTCCTGTTCTGCCAGCTCGCAGCTTGGGGTCCCGGGGCCCAGCGCTCAGCCGTCAAACAAGCACTGCACAGGCAGAGGCGGCCCCAGGAGTGTATCAGCAGAGACATCTCCCTCCCCATCCCCCATCCGAAGGACGCCCGGTGACCTCCTTCACAACATCAGTAATTTGTCTTGGAGAACCGCCATACCTACAGCAAACACAGGAAGGATTAGAACACAACATATGCCGCGCAGCAACAGTCCTTCCTGAGCCTGACGGATTACTGAGGGGGAGGAGAGGGAGAGACAGAGAGCCAGCAAGACGAATGCCGAATAAGAGAAACCCCATTTACTCATCCAGTACCAAAAGGAAATGGATGCCTCCGAACTGGGTGTGTTGAGGTCAAATTCGATATGGGCTTTGAGCTGCAGCCGCTTTTAAAGCCCATCGGTGACAGATGTGGACTTTCGCCAAGTCAACCACAAAATAGGATCAAAGGAAGTTGAAAAACAACAACTGGGCCTCTCTCACTAAAGACTTTTACTGCCTTTGGAAGGCTGGCTCAGCGGCCCGGATCAGGAAGTGGAAGGAAGACTAGGAAGTGTGGCATTAGTTGGGGGAAAAAAAAATAAAGATCCAGAAACTGCTCTGATGCCTTGAGGGTGTGGGTTTTCTCCACTGCAGCAAAGAAGCAGAAAACACTAACCAGGGCGCAGTGACACCTAGAACCAGCCCTGCTACCCAGAGAGGAAATCTCTTCACCTTCGCTCAAGGAAGATGGGTGTTGAGTGACAATTAGTGCATTTTAAAGGTGAAAAGGACAGGAAAGTGAGCTGGGTTTCAGGTTACTGGCTTTAAGGTCATATTAGTTGAGCTCAAATCCAGGCTTTGCCACTTCATAGCTGTGTGATCCCGGGAAGGTCTCAGTTTCATTTTTCTCGTCTATAAATAGAATGGATAATAATACCTGTCTGAAAGGGTTGCACGGATTAAAGGTGCGCCTATCATGTGCTGTGAGCAGTGCTTGGCAAGAGTAAAAACTCGATCGACGTTAGCTAGTTTGCTACTAATTCGTAAGAATATAAATTGATATCCTGTGGAATATTCGCCTCGGGGAAGGCAAGATCACGAGAACTGTGTGTGTTTACGATTCTAGATTCGAAGAGTCTCCGTCATGTGACAGTAATTTGCAAATGAAAACGATGCTGAGCAAACACATGTGAATTCCAAATTCCTCATTCTTCCCATCTCAAATCAGGCTCAGCGACACATCCAATAGAGGTCAACGACCACCAAAATAACAAAAATGATTACCTTGAGAGGAAAAGCCCACCTCGAAAAGGGGTCAACACATCTGCTAGTGCTTTCTGGATGCGGCCATGTTCTAACTGGCTGTTTAGACAACGATGGTTAGAAACACCGACCACTATTTAATTGTCTGGTGGCACTTACTACAGTCGGCATATGTCCCCCTCTTCCAAATCAGCTCCTGCCTACTTCCCCATATTCCAAAGACCTAGAATTCTCAGGTTTTTTCAGCCCAGCTCCACGTGGATCGATTCTCCAGGTGTCAGGCTTGGTTACGCTGGAGCCCTGTGGGAAAGAGTTTATGCTATCATCACTAATACTGGGGAGAAGCCTCTTTACACAAGACATCTCATCCACTGACAAATGTTTCCAGCTGTGGGAAGGAGAGTCGGGGGCCCTTCCACGTCACCCGCTGGCTAATCCTGCAGAAAAGTCAATGCCTCTTCTCCATCAGAACATCTCCCAGGCCGGCTGTGTGAACCCCAGGGCAATAATCCCAGAGTTTGGGGAGTACCCCACACAGTCTCTGATTCTATGACTTAACAGAGATCTTTATGACAGGGGCATAGGGATAGAATGCATTTGAAAGGAAAATCTTGCCTTAGAAAGAAATTAAACAAAATTTAACTGAATGAATGAAATAGTGTTCTGGTTTTTAGATCTATTCAAAGAAAGTTTTGGCCAGCGGGTTTCATCACATCTCAGCAACTAACCCTGATGGTTTCATAGTAGATTCCTGAAGCACTCTGCTAAGATGGATCGTGAAACCATAAACCAGCATTAAGTTGGCTGTGATTGATTAGCAATATCTGCCATGTGTGTGGGAGAAAGTCGACTGTGATAAGTTAGCAATGCCTGCCTTAAGTGGTGGCCTTGGCTATGTGCCGTGGATAATACAAAATAAAATTCTTGTTTTTTTTAAATAGGATCATTCCAAAGAATCTTTAAACAATTTATTAAAATCCCTGGGCCTTCATTTTTGTTTTTCCAAGACTATAAAAGGAACAGGAGAAGGAAGAATTACGATTTTTTGATGTTCAAAGGAACTGGTGTCTGAAGTCAGTTTTTACTTATAAGTGTTAAAGCAGGTGTGGAAACCTTCCTATCCAAATACGAGGTCCAGTCCTAGACAAAAGTCCTAGTAAAAGCTGATTTCTACATCTGTAACGGACTTAATTTTTTGCCTCCCTAAATTAATTTATGGGTGCGATTGACTATCCAGCCACCTCCCTATCAGTGGGTGTTCTTGTACCGCCACTGGAACCTGAAACCTTACTATGAAAGACGGAGGTGCAGGGCCTCACTGGGGAAGCAGGTAAATTCACAGCAGGTGATGTTTAAGGTGTGCCTGGAGGGAAATAATGTTAGTTTACATTGACTGAAATAGATCAAAATACCTCTCTCTATGTCCTGGATAATTCAATAATTCTCTCTCTTTCTCTCTCTCTCCCTCTCTCTCTCTCTCTCTCTCTCTCTCTCTCTCTCTCTCATCTTTGGAAATCTCCATCTTTATCTTTAAGAGCTATGCCAAAGGAAAGAAGGAGACTGTAACCCCGAAATATAGCCTAGATTTCCCTCTACACGGAAATAAGGGAAAAATGAGAGATCCAGAAACATGAACAAACCCAGAATTTGGAACTAAAGCTAGATTGTAAGATCGAATTTTCCTCTCCTGAGTAAAGGAATAGATAAAGCTAATACTATTAATTCCTTTTCTCTTCTTGCCGTGAATGCAGATGTGATGCCTGGAGCTATGGAAGCTGTTTTGTGACTATGAGGCAACATCCCTGAGGGTGAAAGGCCAGCAAGGTAAGCTAAGGAAGGAAATGTAGAAAGACAGGAGAAAGTAGAGTTTGGGGGGTCATTGCCAAATGCTGAACTAGCCTTGAACTACCATTTTCCAGACTTCCTGGTGAGGCAGTTAAATGCCTTTAATATTTAAAGCACTCTTATTAAAGTTTTATTATTTGCAGCTGAGAATATTTCTATACAACTATTTACATTAACACTATAATTTGATATTTTTAGGCATTGCATCCATACTGATTTCCATGACTGTCTTACATTGATCTTTAAAAAAATGCTAAATATATAAATCTAAATTGCCAAGAAGTCAAAGAGAAAATGTGTGTCATGCCGGCTGGCACAAATCGGGGCTTGGAGATGAGGAGCTCGGGGTCTGTAGGAAGAGGAAGGCCAGAATTTCAATCTGGTTGACTTTTCTAGCATATTCTAGATGATGAGAACACAGCTTAGGCCACCAGTCAGCCCTTCCTAAATAGATCATTTCCCAAAGCTGTGCCCTAGGTGTCAACATCTTTGAGACTTGAGTCAGAGAGAAAGACCATCTGTACATACAACTTCCACCCACCTTTGGCTTCTCCAGTAAGCAGAGTCTGACTGAGTCAGCCCCCAGCTCCGGTGTTCATAACTGGGAGGGCACGCAGCCTGCCTTTTTCTGTGTACGGCTCACAACAACAACCTAGCAAACTGCTGTGGCTTTAGAGTTCAGTGCCCTTGTACTCGCTCGTGAGCAGTGTCATTCTGTACCATATCCTTTCCAGCGGAACCTGGAGACAGCCACCAAAGTGTCAGGAAGGACTTGAAATGGGCTAGGAAGACCTCTTCTCTCCAAACAGCTCGATGTTACTCATTCAGCTGGATAAGACCGGCAAAGAATGCAGATGACATCTCTTTACATCCTGATTTATCCAGTTACAGCCATACATGGACCATCCTGACCCCTTTACTATCAGTTCTCAGAAAGAATTGGTCGGGAGGAGGGGATGGGATCGAAAAGAGAGGGGGGACATTGCTGTATCCTCTGCTCCGTGCCTGGCCCTGTGCTCGTAGGTACCTTCCTAAGCATTATCTTATTTGAACCTCGTGAGAATTCCAGAAGCTAGAAATTGTCCCCATTTTATGGATAAAGAAGTATGGTTTGGACAGAACAGATGATTCGTCTAAGACCTACAGCTGAGTGTGTATGGCGGAGATCACTAGTGTGTACCCACATTTTCCGGTCTTCCTTGCAAGCGTGTCGATCATGTTACCGAGTTCTGGAGTGTGGACAGAAGCGATGCACACCACTTCACGGCTGGACCCCCCAAACCATCTTGCACACATTGTGGCTCCTATGACTGGCAGCAAAAGACTCCAAGATGGCTGGATCACGAGATAAAAAGATCTTTGAATCACTACTTGATGGAGAGCTGGTCATCTTTCGGGGTTGTGCAAATTGCTATTTTTACGTTTACTTGTTGCTGAAGCGTGATCTCTATACTACTCTGCCTTATATCAAGGTCCTATTTCAAAGAGGGTCTAGAACATACCACTCTGTGGACTAATGGAGGAACCTTTGAAGCAACTGGACCCAAATAGGACACAGGTCTATTATGTCCAGTATAACAACAAAGCAAGTAAAACTACCCCCAAAACGAGATCAGAAGGATTGTACAATATGTATTATGAACTCTCTAGGACATCATTTTTTTGTGTGTCTAACCACTTCATCTAACACAGTACTCAGAAGATACACGTTGACTCTAATCTAGTCCAACCACGGGCTGGGCTTGAACTTGCTGTGGTAGCCCTTGATAAATTTCTCCTAAGGTTCCTGCCTCAGTTTCTTCCTTTTTCCAGTGTCCGTGGAACCAAGCCCATGACTCTCCTTCTGAAGGGTTCTCAGGCATACATTTGGTCGCTCTCAATGGAAAAGAACCCCATAAATCCATGGCATCGTCGGCAGACGTGATTTCGAGAACCGCAGGCGTGTATAATTTCAGGATTCTCCGTCGGACTCTTCAGGTACTTATTCCAGGCTTGGCTAAGCTCTGAGAAGCCAAACTAGTGATTATCCCAAGAAGATCGACTTTTATTAAGAAGCTGTCAAAGAGAAATAGATGGCGAGATGGATTAGTGGACTGGAAAGGGGCTAGAGGCTGCTGGTGAAAAGCAACAAAGATCGAGAGCAGAGGATTTTGAATCCTTAGTCCTCCTCCTCATTATACGGCATCTTCCATGGTATGCGACTGTTGATAAATATTCATTGAAGGGGGAATGGGCCTAATGTAATGCAAATCACATGCAAAGCAACATGTAAATTGGACCCATTATATGAAGTCAATAGGTGAGGTACTATGCATATTAAAAGTACAGGACTGGACAGCTCCAAAGGACCCATCAGAGGCCCATAATCCTAGCTGGGGACCCTCCATTCCAAAGGAATCTGATGGCCAAAGAGAGAACATTGCTGCTAAAGAATGCCACCAAGCCCGAAGCAGGGACAGTGCGGCCTTAACAGAGAGAGAAACAGAAATGGGAACTGCCTCCTCATCTTCTCTCCCGTCTCTTTCACAGCTGTATTCAAAAAGAGTTCTCCTTCTTCGTCTTCCCATACTGATAGGACCTGATACTGATCGACTGGTCAGATCCACTGAGTACCAGGGAGGCAGCCTGACCGGCTTGCCCAGTAGCCATGCTATTCAGATGGCTCCGTCAAGCCTTCTAACAAAAGAGCAAGGGACACAGAGATAGCCCGTGAGGCTGGTCACTTGGAACTCGCTGGCACCACACACGAGCCTTTCGCATGCTTTCGTACCCCCCGAAAGCTCTCTTCCCACGGCAGTGGAGGCGTGCTCGGTCCAGATTTGCATGCGTCTGCAGAAGTGCGTAAAGTGCAAAGACATGTCCTTAGACACTGACAGGCAAGCTTTCGGCTTCCACTGAAGCCCTAAGGGAGCTGCAGAAGAGTGCCCACGGTGACTGCGCTGGGCCAGGGAAGGTCACAGGCTGTTTCTGATTGGAGCCCTCCATGGTGTTTGCTTTCTGTGCCCCCACGGACCTCCTGACAGGACTGAGGGACACGGAAATAAGTCAGGGGTGACCCTTCTGATGACCCATGGCTTCACCGGCCAGCTCTTGATTGCAACCTTCTGGCTTCAGTAACAGCCTTTAATTCAGGCCTGCTGGCTTCACCAAGACCAGAGCGACCGCAGAGCTGGTGGCAATGAGCAAGGCCATGCTCAGAAGTTCCGTACGCTCTCACCACAGGTAAGATAACCCACAGCGGTGGGATGAGGGTAGAACACACAACAGGAAGGAGCAGAGGAGAGAACAGACAGAGAGCAGAAGCCTCTGCAGGTTTAGCTGACAGACGCTCCCTCCTTGGCTACTACGCACACCTCCACCCACAGCATTCCGCTGTCACCCAAGCTCGGATCCGCCGGTTTCAGTCATTGGATTCAGACCCAGCAGGAGCACCTGGACAACCGTCACAGAAGCCCCGACTTCAAATTCCTGCCCCTCTGACTGTGTTAGGTCATAGAGCAATTCTCACAATTACCTGGTGATATAATAAAACAAATATAGACTCAGACTCAATGCTCTATATCCACGGCGCACACGCTGTTCACAAAGGGACACGCACACACGGACGCACGCACCCACCTCCGCCCACGCCACAGTCAGAGCGACCCCGTACGCCAGGGTCATATGGCTTTTTCGATCAGGATCTCACATTAGACAGTAGACCCAGCAGAGTCAAAGCTCTCTGCAGCCTTGGCATGGGACTACCTCCCCTGCGCAGACAGGGACATCTCATGGGCTCTGAAATTGATAACTCCTCCCATCCAATTGCCTCCTTTTATAGATCCCCAACCTGGGGCCCAGAAAGAAGAAGTGTCCTAATCAGTCAGTCGCACTGCGGGCTCAGGGGGACGGCAGGACTTCAATTCCAGTGGCTGGTCCCAGCCCAGTGCCTTTTGCACCACACACATTCCCAGATGGCTGGCCAGCGTCCAGGACCTCCAACCACTGCATCCACGTGCCCTCCCCATCAGAGCCCCTGACTCCTATATAGGATTCTTGCAGGTGGATCCTGAATAAACAGCAACGACGAACTAAGGAAAGATCCAAGTGGGAAGCAGAGGCGAAATGCAAGATTCTGACAGCCAAACGCACTGTGTCTGTTCTAATCATGGCTGAAGAGTCTATGAAACTGACTAAGAGGCTAGGTCTGACCCAGGCTCTCCAGCTAGCCAGGCACCAACCCCGCCCCCAGCTTCTCCACTTCAGACTCAAACACATCCTGTCTTTCTCAGAAAATTTGCTTTTCAACTCCAAGGTCCTTTTAAGGTTTAAAGGGATGCAAGACAAATAGTATAAAAAGATGAAAGTTGCTGGGAGGAAGTCGGCGTTGATAAGCCGTCCTTTACGGGGCTGTACACCTGGCTCCTCCCTTTCTCTGGAGAACTCAGCAGAGCTGTGTTTCCCACCCATCCTGGGGCTCGGCCACCTCCCAGAGCAGATCAGATGCAGCCTCCTGGCCTGAAACCCTAAAACCCCGGCCGCCTACAGACACGTCAAACACGCTCTGTCCAGGTGACGCGGCTTAACTTCTGATCCGCTTTCATTCCTCCTTTGCTTTTGCAGAAGCCGTGGTGAGTTCGGCTTTTAATTTTCATTCTCATTTCGAGTTTACTCATCTCAAAGCTTCAAAGCTTTGAAGTCCATGTCACGCTTCGCAAAGTCAACAGCCAAAACATTGTCAGGGTCCCCTGCTGGTGATCGGCGTGGCACTAAACGTCTTTCTGGACCTCGTGTGCTGGACACGTTGACGTGGAAGCATGGTGTAGTCGCAGCCCGAGGCTCGGACCCAGTGACACCTCTCCCTGAGCGCGAGACCCCTGGTTACCCGGTCTCCACAAGATTAAGTCATTTGGGTTTCTAAGGCATCATCTTCTTTATGAAAGGAATTTTTAACCTTTCAACCTTTTCCTAGGTAGTTTATTAGAAACGGATCTTTCCTTGAACCCCAGTTTGAAAGGCTGAGCTGTCGAACACGGTGCCAGGGTAGTTTTCCCACTGCAAGCTCCCCAAGTCATGCATTCATTCATTCATTCATTCAACCAACAAACATAATGAGCACATAAACATGACCCCTGACCCCTGACCTCTTAGAGCTCACAACTTAGTCAAGGAGACAATGACCAAAGGCCAACACTGATGGAGCACAGTGCCAAGGAAAGAAAGGGTATGAGACGGATCTGGGAGGCATTAAGGGTCCATTCCCCAGGGACAGGAGGCTGCAAAGGACATCATAAGGGTTTTATTGTTCGGCCTGGGAATGGTGGGAGGCCACACCTTCCACCTCCTCCTCCTTCTGCTCTTGGAGGGGTGGGGGCGTACACACATCCTTCATGGTTGAGCTAAAATTTTATTCACATCCCCACTAGAAGTCTTTGCCCCAAACCAGAGCATGCCTTGCACACCACGCCACCCACAGCAGCCCCTGGCACCTCATGCCCTGCATGCAGAAGGTGGAGTGGGCGTTTAAAGTCTGTCTGCCAGCCATGAGGAGGCTTGAAAGAGTCCAGGCTCCCAGCTGGGACTGGAATTTCAGCCCAGCTGGAAAACAAGTATAAAGGTGATCAAACTGTAAGCTGGCCAGCCTCTCCTGTGCTGTTTGGAAGCCTGTCAAGATGGCGCAATGTTACTGTTTAGAAGCCGAGATTGGTCGCTGACCGGCCCATCCCAGGCTCGCCCATGCTCCCTCAGTCAGGCAAGGCCCCGGGTGAGCCAGCTGCTCCCGGTGAGTTCTGACGCAGGCAATGGGTCCCTGCCCCACGGAAAAGCGGTTTTGCTAACAGCCACCCCTTCCAGCTTAGTAAGTACATGGGAAGCAAAATAAGCCACGGTATAATTAGCAAAATGATGGGAAAATATGTAAGCATTCAAGTACCATCAGCGTTCCCTTAAACGAACACGTGAACACCGCTCAGGGCCCGGGGGGACAGGAAAATGCCAGTGTCTGACCCAACTGCGCAATTGTGCAAACGTCTTTCAGAAATCTCTAGACGGTGGCGAGCCTTTAGTTAGAAAACTTCTTCAAGGATCCAGCTCAGAAAACTCTCTATCGCCTATCCCCGCCCCCCCAACCCCCGCTCCTTGTTATCACATGTACCTTTTCCTGCTGGTTTTCAGAATGTAGGATCTGCTTAGAACGGTTTAAAGTGAGGTTGGTGGCTGGAGTATGGGTCGCCACACCTCTCCTCCCTGAGGCGCAGAGGCCGGCCCGAGAAGTTGATGGTCTTACTTTCACACACTGTCTGAATGGAATTCTTGTAAAGCGCACAAAGATCTGACTTTGTCTAGTAAGTGGTCCCATTGGCTGGAATCCAAAAGAAAAAGGGAGAGGGAAGAAAAATAGGAAACAAATCAAGTCAACTTCAGATCGGTCCCTAAACTCCTGACGTTTGGGGTCGAGATCTTCCATCATTTTCTTAAAGGAGAATGAATATTACGTAGAACTTTCTCAAGGTCTGGGGTGACTTCTCATGAAGAATAAAGCCAGAAACATGAAAGGGGGGTGTCTAGGACATGCAACCAGCCACTGAAAGACGACATATTTGTTATTTTTCCTCTAAAAAAAATAATTTCCCCCCTTCTTTCTCTGCCCTCGTGAATAACGCTGCCACCCACCCAGATGACCAAATCAGAAAACCAGGCCCCGTCTTGAGACTTTTCTCTCACTTTCCGGAACGAGAAGTCCTTTGAATTTCACCTGAAATGTTCTGTCATCTCTCCCTATCATCGCCATCTAATTTGGGCCACGCTTACTCTTGCCAAAATATTATTGTGATTTTCACCAATACTGGCGTGGCTGGTGTTCCTGCTCCCAGTCCACCTGCTCCGAGAGCCTTTCTCTGGCCACTGCATCTACAGTGTGACACCCCGTCATTCTTCATTCTTACCCATTTTATTTTCCTTAACAGATCCTATTCACATCTCTCACCACATCACACAGGCATACATATGTACGCGTGTATCATGGAGTTCTATGTCATGAATTTCTGTATCATGTCCTTGGAATAATGCCTGGTATACAGAAGGAGCTCTATATTTGCTTAATGAGTGAACAAACAGGCATCCCTCTCGCCACTCTCGCACGTCCCTCCAGTCCAGGCACGGATGAGACTCGCTTTCTGAAACTCAGATGGGACCGCGTTATTCGACCGCTACAAATGCTCCCATGCCTTCCAGTCACCCACGGAACAAGTCCGCCATGCCTCACGGCAACCGCAGAGTGCCATGTCCTGGCCCTGTCACTTCCACAGCCTCGTTGCCCCCTGCCCACCTCCAACTGCCCAGGCTACCTCCACCCAACATGTCATCCATGTGCCATGACTGTGGGGTCCCCAAACATGCCATCCTCTTTCTGCCCTCAATACCTACAGAAGGACTATTTTCTGAGCCTAGGATGGCCATCCTCCCTCTGACTGCTGGGTGAACTCGAAAAAACCATCCCTCCTTCACCCACCTCCCCTCCTGGTCTCCTGCTGCACCTGGCACGGTACATACATCTGTTATAGGTTACAGACCCTTGCAGAGTGTAGAGGGTGAGCTTGTGTCTTTGTATCCTTCCCCAGTCTGGAAGTGAGGACTCTAATGTCGCCACATTTTGGTAGACACTCCATGTTTTTAGCATCGGAACATTCATCTTTCGGGTGAGCGTTTCTTATAAAATAAAACAAAGGAAAAAAAAAACAGATATCTTCAAATAAACAGATGCTTCTATTGGAGCATCCGTTTACTGAAGGATGAAGCTTGAGGGCTGGCTATCAGCTCCAGCCTCTGGTGAGATCGGGAGGAATTGGGTGGGAGGGGATGTTTGGGGCTGAGACCCTCAAAGAGAAACACTGGGGTGATCACACTGACTTGACTCTAGTGCATTCACTGTTCCTCGCATTTGAGCTGGGAACTCTATCTTAGAAACTCGAGTGTGAAGATATCTGTTTGGACCTCTGTTGCCCAGGTCCCCTAGAAAAGTCTGGAAATGTGGCATGTGATATCCCTAAGACTCCAGAAAATATTTTAGCAGGACTCACTTCATGTCCAGCCTGGCCCAGGAAGGACACATCGGTAAATTCTTTCACTCGAAAAACTATAGTCACTGTTATAGGCTCTGAGATGTGATAATGTACAACCAAAACCCCCAAATGCTTACGCTGTAGGAACTTATTTCTTCTGTTGAGGGAAAGGGAATAACAAAATCGAAGACCAGGAGGATAGTGAATGCTAAGGAAGGAAAAAACAATAGAGGGAGGGAACGAGAAGCGGTGGGAAGTTGATTGATTGGGGTCCAAGGAAGCTGCACTGAGAAGGTGACATTTGAGCGAACCTGAGAAGGTGACATTTGAGCAACGCCCTGAAGAGCCACGTGAGGGCGGGTACAAATCTATAAAGCAAAGATTCGGGATTATAGCAGAGCTTCCTGGGCGGCTCACATTCTGTCCTACCCCGAGGCATAAGGAGCAAATAAAAATAAGAAGGGAGGGGAGAAGCAGAAACCGCATCACCCACTGTACTTGTTGCCATCTGGTGGGCCCTGGAAGTCATCAGCGTATTGGGTTACTGTGTTTACACAGCCGGCAGGACACACACTGTTCGCTCAGGGCTCCCCAGAGCTGTCGGAATGTCCCTGCTTCCCCAGATTCCTGAGGCCCCCGCGTTCGCATCCGGGAGCTGGAGCCTCCTCACCCCTCACAGGGCTGCAAGCATCCCCTTGAGTCGGCCAAAGACCGGGGCCTCCGGGGCCTCCCTGGGCCAGGTTCCGATCTTAATCGAGACCAGGTCCTGGGCCTGGGTGTCCAGTTGGGAAGGAGGACTTGGGAAGTCATCGCCCAACCAAGCAGGGAGACAAGCCCGCAGAGCAGGCTGCCGGGCCGAGGATAACAAACGAACGAGCCGCCCAGCGTGCCGACCGCAGCGCCTGACCCGTGACGTAAGCTCGTTGAATGCCGGCTATTAATAATAATCACCGCTCCGACTCCGCTCCAAGGACACGGAGGATGCACCTGCGTGCCAAGTTTGTTACACACAAACTCGATTGGCCGATCTTCTCTAACTTTGGCCGATCTTCTCTAACTTTGACCCGTTTCAAGGAGCAAAACACTGAGGTTCAGAAAGCTTCGATACTGCTCACAGGTTCGCACGGTTAATAAGTGGTGGCCAGCGTTTGAATCCAAGGCTATCCAGTCCTAAAACTTGGGCTCTCCGTGGCTTTGTGCTCCTCTCTACTGACGTTCAAGGGATGAAACTAAAGAAAGAGCTCCTGAATTCAGAATGCTGGCAAGGGGACAGGTTGTGTGACATCAAGCCAGGACGATGTTCATGTCGCTAAGCCTTCACACCTTCTCTGCCTTTCAGCTGCCAGGCGCGGTACCTAGGATGCTGTGAAGAACTAGCGATGGTCGAGAAGAGATGCCATCGCAGGAGGTGCCCAGCGGGTCCTCGGGTTGTAAACACGGTCGCATCGGTGAATCCTGACCCTCGTCACGTGACCTGCAGAGTGTCTCGGAGGAAATATTTGTAGCAATGCCGAGACTTGCTGCTCATTTCAGTGGCGTCGAAACCACCATAAGAAAGGCTCGAATGACCTATGACCTCTGTATATATAAGTAAGGGAACAAGAAGCCAAGGGGGAGAGAGCTTGTGTGTGAGGTCACCTCCCAAGTGAGTGCAAGAGCCTGAAGTCAGGGAGAGCCCAGCTACCTCCTGGCATCACAGGCCATCCAGCTGAGTGCTCAGGAACCCGGCACCTAGAACGACCTTCTAATCCAGGAGCTCAGGTCACCACGCAAGCACATAAGGATCCATATTTAGAGGAAGGAAATTGTTCCAGCTCGCCCTAATCCTCTCTCACCATCCTCCGCCCAAAAACCCCAGACTCAGAGCCACGTCTGCATAGACCTTGGAGGCCGGCTGGGCCCACGCGCCCACAGGAGGAGGCAGAAGGCAGTGCCTCCCTCCCGAGGAGGACCGGCCACGGCAGAGAGTGGACCAGCCTGGGCCAAGCTAAACAGGAACAGGGCTCCTGACGCCATAATTGACAAACCGGGTGCATGGATGCATCCGAGAGTGGGAAAGAGAGGAGATCCGGGGCCGCAGAGAGAGAGTGTAGGAGAGAAAGAAGGTCCACGGCCTCTCCTCCAGCCTCAGCTCCCCTGGCAGGAACCCAGGTGTCCCTCCTCCCTCCCTCCCTCCCTCCCGCCATCGCTGGGGAGCGGGGCCTTCCTGCAGGCTGGCTGTTTAACGAGGCGGGTTGAGAATTTTCAGCCTCTAACTCATGTGTTCTAATCCTATTAAATATGCACCGGCTTCCAAACTCAGCTTTTTCAAACTTTGTTTCCCCACCCCCACCCCACCCCCCACCCCCCCACACACACTTAGTCTGACTTGCTCCCCCCTTCCAGCTTGAAAAGCCATTGCTCAGTTGTTGGCAGGGGGCCCACCAGCGTTTTTGCAAGGATTTGGGCTGTGATTCAGCTACCTGCAGCTGTTCCCCAGTTACCACCCACGTAAAGGAATTTCTGATATTAAAACGGGTGACAAACTTCCTCCCCCCTCCCCCCGACACATTAGTTTGATTGACATCCACAGTCCAGAGGCCAAGTTCACCCTCACTTGTTTCCCCACGTTCACTTGGTGATAGGTTTAATTCTGTGCCCCCTCCTCTCCCCTCCGCGCCTTACGCAGGCCTCCTGGTCACCCTGAAGGACACTCTCAGATAAAGACCATCGAAATACCATCGGGGGTGATATTTAAAAAACAATCCATGAAATCTCTCGAGAACTAAATTTTGTTCTCGATCATCGAATGAAATCCTCTCCCCACCATTGCAATAAATCTTCCTAATTTCTCTCCCAACATGGAATGTCATCAAGTGGGAATGGGGAAAGGCAAGGCAAGGAGAGAGAGCTGGAGTTGAAGGTCATTCCGTGGAGCCTTTCAGAACTAAAGCTGGGGCCACCTGCATCTCTCCGGCTGCACAGAGATGCCAGGGTGTTCCTTTCAACCAGATGGCATTGTCTCCGGCGGAGCACACTGAGTGAGTATCCGCAGAGCTGGGCACAGGCCTGAGCTGCCCAGCTCCAGCGACTTTTCTTTGTGTGTGTGTGTTGGGGTTGGGGGGAACAGGAGGACGTGCGAACAGTGCAGATGGCCGGGCAGTCAACTGCCCACCCTCCTCCTGGCAGAAGTCCCATCTCACCCTGGGCTCAGCAGCTATACATTTTCTGTCACAAGAGGATGAGATGGAGGCCAACATCCACGAAATGGCAACATTTGGCATTCCAGGCACCTACCTTGAGAGTGGACTCTCAAAGGGAGGCCTTTGAGCACTGACCACCCCGGACCCCTGAATGCCGAGTCCCTGGGCTTTTTCCCTGGGTGTCTCCAGTGTCTCCGATCCACTTGGCAGACACTCCGCCAGGGAACAATAGCGAGGCCCCACCAGTCCCATCCACCCCGAGGCCGTGTCCCCTTGCTTCTGGGCAGTAGCCAGTAATGCGATCCTTCATGGGAAGCATCAAACCCCCTGTTGGGAATTTGGCCAATCTTGGGGCTCTTCGGGGAAGAAAAATTCCTTTCCCTGACCTCTGCAGGTGATCGGATTGAGGTCCCTGCAGTTTGAAATTTGATTTGATCTTTGATCTCTGCTTGCACAGCTGCAGAGGTTATTATGCGCCATAAAGTGTCCCAGCACCCTTTCTCTCTGCTCACCTGTCCTTCATCGTGAGAGCTGGGGCCAGGTATCCCCCAGCTGGGCCAGAATCAGACTTCTCTGTTTTCCTCATACTATACTCCCCACCATCCCGTCTTGCTGTCTCATTCCCCTCATTCCCAAGACTTAACCCCAAATTCCAAGACTATAGATTCTTTCAAGTCCTTCTAAATGAGAACATGTGGTTCCAGGAAAAAACAAAAAAACAAACAAAAAAAAACCCTGTGTGTTGAGAGCCAAGGTCATTGTCCCAGAAAAACACTGCATGAGTCTAAACAAGTACTCAGAGAAGAGTGGTCCTCAAAAGGAGTCTTCCTGGAGTTATTCTGGGGGCATCCTGGATGTCCTGGGGGCATCTTCCCATGCAGGGAGATATGTCTACGGTTGTAAGTTTAAGACAGTTTAGCAGGCCTCCTTCCCAGTAAGTGACATAATAACAGGAGATATTTATTGAAAGCTTACTGTATTTGGGACATTATGCTAATGACTTTACCTGCCTGGATACTTCTCAGCCCTACAGATTCCTGAAGAATATTCTATTATTCTCTCATTTTACAGATAACTGAAATGTTCGAGAGGTTACGTCGCTGGTTTAAGGTTACACAAGCAGCGAGCGAATGGAGTTGAGATTCTTCCAAGGGCCTGTCTGATCCTGAACTCAAGTTCTGAACCAAGTTCATAGATTGTTCCTCTTCAGAGCTCTTGGCCTAACTGCAAATGACATGACCAAAAGTGCCTTGGTATCTTGACTACCGTGTCCACAACTCAAGAAAACCAAAACAAGATTTATTTTGCAGCTCCTTTGATTTAAATCTGAAACCAGCATCAGAATAAGATATTTTTACTCTTTGTCTTTTAAAATTAAAGTGAAAATTGTATGCGACAGCTGCAAAGAATAATAAAAGGATGAAACGCATCTCTTGAAAGAAACATCTAAATAGATATAATTTGGAAACTTTCGTACTAATACTTTATTCCTAGGTCCCCAGGCTGATCTGACTTAGGGGCCCAGACTTAATCGGAATATTTCTCTGCAATTCTGTCTAGCAAAGCCGAACACCTCTCTCGTGCACCTCTAAAATTCAAGTCAGATCGATTAAAGATTTTAGTTAGCCTTTTATTTTATTTTATTTTTTTTAGTTCTCATTCAGGGCCAGGCATTAAAGAGCATTGCAGTTGCTTTAAACCTATAACTATCTTCAATTACTTCAAAGAAGAGAATCATTCTCGGGGCCGCTCACCAGCCCCTTCCGCCACACCCCCTCTGGGATGGTTTTATTTCTCCACGTCGAGGTGCTTTCTCAGTCCTCCTTCCTCTTCCACGTGGAAGAAGCATGAAGAGAAAGACATTGCGTTGCGTTTCTTTGCCTCCTGCGTGAGCCCAGAAAGGTCATCTTCCCTTAGTTACCTCCAAACGTCTAGCCCTTTGGAGATTTGCCTTGCTTTCCCTTCGCTTCTGATCAAGAACTTCAGCAGCCCTTTGCTTACTGAAATACGGCTGCGTGCATTCTCTTGGCATCTAGCAATCTTTACGACGGAATTGTGACAAAGAACTGAGTTAGGAAATCTCGACTTATACAAGACACTATATATCCTTAAAAAGGACATGACAGTGGCCTTTTTACTCAAAAGCATTTCCTCAACTTTCTGGTCCACATATTTTCAAGCTGAAGAAATTTGAAAGACTAGTACAGGAAACATCCATATACTTAGTCCCTATCCTTGGTGACTGTTAGCATTTCAGCCATATTTGTTTTGTCAGTGTGAGTGTGTGTGTGTGTGAGTATGTGTATGGTTTTTGATTTTTGTTTTATTACTGAATTGTTTGAGGATAACTTTGCCAACTTCAGGACACCCCATCTCTTAAAAGCATTCTCCCACATAACCACCTACCGCTAATGGACCTAGGAAGAACTCACGGTCATTGCCCATTGTCATCTGCTACCCCACGCATATTAAAATCTCCCAATTGTCTTAGAAGTCTTTTAGAACTGTGTGTTTTTGATTTTGTTTCTTTTTTAAAAGTTTGGAATTAGAAGTAAGGTGACAACTGTCCTGGTGTGCCTGCATGTGTCTCAGTTTTAGGACTGAAAGTCGGTGACCCTAACTGGGAGTCAATAAAGTGTCATGCATTGCACCTGATTATTAAGTTTTTTTGAGTATTTAGTGTCTTTTAATCACATGTCTAAGCAGACTGTACTCAGAAAATTCAAGTTTTTAAATGCAATATCTAAATAAGCCCTGATACACAGCTCTGTTTTGGGTGACAGAGTGATGTCCACAGAGAATCAGCACAGACAGCCATAGCCTTACCAATAGATTTAGCCTTGCAAACGAAAGAAGTTTATCGTCACCACAAACTATGCTTTCTTTCATTTTCCTTTGTTTTCTATGGTCTGGTTTGTTATTATGCTTCAGAAGCATTCATGGGTTGGTTGATAGAATCATCGGCACAGATGATGATCTGTTTAGATGTCGGACCTCGTCATTCGGCACTAAGGTTGAGATCTCTGAGCGCACCTGCTGCTGTCCCTCATGAGACCGTCTCGAGGTATACGATCAAAGGGTGGATGTCGGGGAGCCTGCTCCCCTCTTAGGCCCCGGACTTCAACTGCACCTTCACGATGGTCCTGTCACAAAGCCTCACTCGAAGGAATGTTGTGGGGAGCAAAGGGAGACCCAGGATCAAGACCAGCTCTGCGCACAATGGAACAGGAGGGCCTGGCCAAAGCATATCTCTTCTCCAGGCCTCTGCTCCCTCATTGGCAACTCCCTGAGCCGCTATGGCCTAAAAGGCAAGGCCACTTTCTTCTTGGCTGGCCTCATTTCAGGCCCTCCCAGAAGTGAATACCTGGGGGTCCAGGTACTCCCTCAGGTTATAATTAGAATTTCCTCGCTTCGTCTCCAGAAAGTCACCTCTCTGGCACAAGCCTGAGAAATCAGTGGAAATCAAGATACTGGCAATGAGAAGATTTCAAGGGTCGGCTATGCCCTCCGCCTGCCACAGAAAAGCTCAAGCGGTACACACGGCCCTTGGCCTCCAGGTAGCGCCCCCTCACTCATGCTTGCAGACCCTTCTGCCCCTCTAAGGACTGTGAAGGCCTCCTTCCTCTTCATCTAGGATTTTCATGAACGGGTGGGAAATAGGTTGGAGTAAGAGTTAAGATATGGGTTCGAAATTAGCTGTGAGCTCTGGGCTTTAGACCTACGTATTAGCTGCCTTCTCGATGTCCCCATTGGCTGTCCAAGAGGCATCTCAAATTGCATTATGTCTTAAACACACAACTCATGATGCTCCTCAAACCATTCCTCCCCCAAATCATAAAGCATACCACTGTTCACCCAGTTACTCAAGACAAAAGCCCAGGAGTCATTCTCGATCCTTCTGTGTTGGCCACACCCCACGTCCATTCATGAGTCAGGTAAGCTTGACCTTCCAAATAGGACTGTGCTGGCTCCACGATTGCCCCTTTAATGAAACTTGCCACTTCCCCTTTAATGAAACCTGCTTGAACACCTGGAAACATCTTCTGTATTTGCAGCTCCCATGTGCGCCCTCTTCCTGTCTAATCACCCCTTAGGAACCTCTGAGTAATCTTTTTGAAACCATAAATCAGACCAGATCACTCTCCTCTTTGAAATCTACCAAGAGATTCCCACTACGTTTACGATAAATTCCCAATCTCACCTCAGCATTTCCTCTTCCTCTGCTTACCTGACCATCTCCCCTCATGCCACTTTCTCCCTTTCTGATGGCACGCCGGCCACAAGAGGCGTTTTGCCGTCCTTCACAGATAGACCTTTTACTCCCGCTGTTCTTCTCACCTGGGCTGCACGGCCTTTAAATGCCGCTTTTGCCCCCTACCTGCCGCCCCCACCCACTATCATGCCCCATCTGCTTCCTCCTATCCTCCCACCCCCACATTACTTCCCTAACGTCAGCACCATGTGCCCTGTGAGAGCTCGCGCTGTTCAACGATGAATCCCAGTGCGCAGAGCACTTTCTCACCCATGTAGGCACTCGATGAATCTTTATTGAACTCATCGATAAATGGAATATCATGATTCCAGCGAAAGCCAATGAGGACACGGGTGATGAGCGAAAATACCTCCTGCATTTGGCCATTTCTGTAACTGTTTTCCATCCACTTGAAAACAAGTTTTCGTCGTGATCGTACCCAACTGGAACATAGTGCACGTCTGTCGCAATAAAGCATCGCCCCACTCATTTTATTCCCGCCCTTATCACAGTCTGTCACTACCTTGTTATTTTGTTTGTTACCCACCTCATTTTGCCTGTCTCCTCTATTTTGGGATGTGAGCTCACAGGGGCAGCGATGTGCTTACACGTGCTCAGCGCTGTATCTCCAGCGATGAGCTGATGGCTTGGCACACAGTAGGTGCTCAATACCTGAGCTGCATGAATAATTAAATAAAAAACTCACCAGGACTGGAAATCTCATTAAAAGAAATTGTAACCTGTGCAAGGGCAAGAACTCGTTTTTTCTTCTTCTTCTTCTTCTTTGCAGCCCACTAAAAGCTCAACACCGTGCTTTGCACTTAGTAGTTCAGTAAACATATTTGTTGAGTTGAATTTCACTGAACAAGAGAAGTTTCAGAGGCTCCATGTCCTAATTAGAAAAGCTTTTCTGGAGAGGATAAAGGCTGGGAGGAGGAGTTTGTCAGGAGACCCAGGTTCCCAGCTTGGCAGGATAGAGACAAAAGGTTCAACGGGCTCATTTGCATTTTGTTTTGCATAAATATGCAAGCCGAGTGGCTGAGCTGGTGTCTCCAAGGGTGTCAAATGGCAACTGACTGTGTTTTCAAATAGGATATTCAGGATCCTACAAACAGAAGATTCCCACCCCAAAAAGGTTCTTCTCTCCTGGTTATGGTGCGTCATCCGGACCCTGGCTGAGCAAATGTCCCTTGACTGGGCCTTCCTCCCAGGCCACCGCCAGCCACTTCCCCACGCTCACCCCCTACAGAGACCTTGGCAAGCCTGTCTAAGGTGTGGTGACTTCCAACGAGGCCCCGTTGACAGAGCTTAAAACAAACCTCCCTGTTCACACAAGGCCGGGCAGAAGGATAGAGCCAGACCAGGAGACCCACTCCATATTGGCCGAGGCTACGCGGGCAGAAGAGAAGTTTCTAACAGAAAACAGCACTTGAAAAAAAAAAATCACCTTTTCTGAGGCCAACACAGTGCTGGGAAGGCTCAGAAAGACCATGGGATTTTTTTCTCCCCAGTTAATCCAGTTGCCCTGATTTGCATGGGATTTGCATAAACAGCACATTGTATTCAAGCAGCCCTCACTTCAAGGGCCAAGATTAAGTTGAGGATTTGTCCCACCCACAGTAGTTCTGTTCAGCTTGCACTGTTTAGAAGCTTGGGGACACCTAAAATAGCTCTTTATACACTGGCCGAGGTGAAAAGGACACGATGATGCTGGAGAACCAGAGGGGACTTAGGGGGTGAGGGCTGGGGGTGCAGTAACTCGTTCCTGTCTCCCAGGAGGGGAGGTTGAACAATAAGAATTTTAAAAGTCGCTTCTAGTTCTGGAATTCGATAAATCTCTGCAGGGTGCCAGGCACCCAAGGGCTGGCCTCGCCAAACCCTGGGATGTTACTGGGAGGCGTTGTACTGCAGCCAGATCCAGGTTGAGCTAATATTTGTTGAAGGTTTTTCTGTGACAGCAATGTCACGTGGGGAAAGGGCAGAGCTCTGACTCGATTGGACGAGGGAAGGGATGGGCAAGAAGGAATGTGAAATTCTTCCATTAGCTCTACCTCCCCAGCGCTGCTATAGCCGCTAAGTAGTGATAGGCCTTATAAAAGGCTTCCAATGACAAACCTCTCAACTTCCGGCCCTCAAGTCATCTACCTTGTCCATGAATGAGAAACAAGAGCATAGACACGCTGGTTGGCAAAGGTCAAGAGTCGCTCTCCAACTCCCAATGTCAGGGGCAAGCCGGGGCCCCTCTACATGGACCCTCCTGCCCACAGCTGACTCTCTCGGCACTGAGCCTTGAAATTTCCCATGTCTTCTTGGCTTGGAGAGAGTCGCCTTGGCCCAAGCTCTCTTGAGTCCACTCACAGATATCCCAACCTTAGCTTTTGCGTCATGCCTAGAAAGATCTCTGAGCAAGATCATGGAGCCAGCTGGGCTGTCGCAGACAAAATGAACAACCTTCAAGAGCAGATCAGGCAAACCCACAGGACACTCATGGAGGGGGGTGGCAGGGGAGAGCCCAAGGTCTCTGTCTCTTTCTCCCCAACTTCCTTGATTCGTACAAAAAGTGTTACTTGCAACTGAGCGCCCAAAACACCCAGCATCCAAGAAAGTCCCATCCAGGGAAGAGGTGGGGGGAAAGCAGTGAAAGGGGCAGAACTCAGACCCTACCTAAGACCTTTTTCCCCGGGCTTGGCCTCATCTAAGCACCACCTACCTAATCTTTATAAAGGCATGTAACCCATCTCCCTGCCCCTAAGCATAATGATGAAGGGGAAAGAAAGCTGGACTAGAGTCAAACAAACAAAAAATCTGCCCCGCTTATCCCCGTAGGAGGGCTGAGAACCACAAAGGAAATCACACAGGCTCATGGGACAGACAGGCGTCAAAGTCTGTTATTTCCCCCAGAAAAACAGATGTTCCTAAAATATGTTTCCTACTCGTCCACAGATAGTTATTCCAATCATCTTAAATATGATTTCTCCTAAACAAATTTCTGATCAGTTTCGTTTTTTTTTTTTTTTTTTTTTTTTTTTTTCTTTCCTGGAGGGGGTGGTAGGAGAGAAACTAAGAATTCCTGGTGCCTTTTCTAGGCACCTACAGCTTCCTCAGCAGCTAGCAAGACACACGTGCCTGGCCCGCGTGTGAGCAGTGCTGTCAGCAACTCCCTCTAGCTCAGAATTACCTTATAGCTGGAAAAAAAAAAAGAAAAAAAATATGCTTGGTGATCCGGAGACTCTAAAATACAGAGGATTTTCTCAAAGGGAGTAAGGTTTTGGCACTCCGTGGCCTTCGGATGCCTGGGAACCAAACTTACGCTTTCGAGATGTGGAACAGAAAGTCCTGTTCTCGTTTTTGAAGCTGACCTCCAATCAAACGTAGGTGGCTGTGGATTACTCAGGCCAACTTTAAATCGTTTTTAATCACTTTATCCTGTTTCTCTTCTCTATTTTCTTTTTCTTTTTCAAAATTAACCTGGAGGCTCAAAAGATTAAACTCGAGGGAAAGGTCCCAGTGCCTTTTCGCTGGTTTCTAGTTAAAAACGCACTTTTTCTCTGACACCCTTGAGTTTCCACTGCAGCACAAGCGACGGTCCCTTAAGCTCCCGTCAGCTGACACCTGAGATCGATGCTTCCCTGGCTGTTCATCTACAGATCTGCAGGATGCTTTTCTCTCCAGCATGAAATGTTGCCAAAGTCTGGAAACTAGGGATATGGGGAGGGGAAAAATAACCCATATTGTTGTAATCGCCTCCTCCTCCTTGACCATTAATTGTGTCCTGCTGGGAGCCCTCCGTGCCCTCTGGGGGAGCATGTGTCAAACAGACTTCCCTCTCCCCAGCACTTACCAAGGGTGTGTCAGCTCCTTAGTTCTGAAAACCCCTCTTTGAGACGGATCGGAAGTTGGATGAGAGGATAGAGGGGGAAAGGAATCCAGCCGGAGCAGCGGGCCTGGCCAGGCCCTGGCCGGAGCCTGCAAGACCCCATTTCCTCCCTGGACAAAGGGTGGGGGCGGTCGGCTCTTCTGCGGTGACCAGCTCCCGGCCGGGCGGGATGAAGATACCCGCCGTGGTGACCGGAAGTTAAGAGGCCGCAGATGCGTTTCAGGTCCTCCTTCGGTGACGCAACAGCTGCTCTTTTCTCTCCATCTTCACGTGTTCCGAGGCCCCCAGACAACCCAGGCAGCCAAACACGGCTGCTTCCTCTACCGGCTGTTTTGATTTCTTCTCAGAGAGCAGAGTAAGTAGAAAAATGCTTCCCGGATGTTTATTTCCCCCCAGAGACCAAAGGACCAAGGACGACCTATTGTTTTGGACCAGGGGAAGGAGCTGTCATAACCTGGGGGCTCTGGACCGTCCATAGGGATGCCCTCAGTCACTTTGGCTCACGTGAAGGATTCTTGCCTCTCATGGTGGCTCATGACACTGAAGCATGAGATGCGAGCCCGCCTCAGCAGTTCTTCTCAAGGAACCTCAGGCGTGAGCCTGTCCTCTGTCACCTGGCTTAGCCCTCTCTTCCCTTCAGCCCAGCGGTGTGCAAAGAAATTAGATTATCCTGGCAGATCTCAGATTGGCTCTCGGAGACGCTGAAGGAGCATCTCCCTTTTCCCCGGGTCAGGAGAAGGACGCGTCGAGCTTTCCTTTGGTTTCGCCACGACCTCTGCCCTTTGTAGTACCACACACGATATCTTCCACCCTCCGTGGGTCTCATCCCTGCATGGTCCTCGGATAAGTCGTAGAACTTTCTGGAAAGCGATTATCACCACCCGGTCCAGCCTAACGGGGCTACTAAGAAGCCAGGCTTAGCAGCAGACGGGACTTGCTCCAAATTTTCTCTTTTGCTCTTATTAGCTGCATGACCTACCTTACCTGAATATCTTTAGCTTCAGGATAGTCACCTGTAAGTTTATTTCTAAAGGGCTGAATGAGATTATAGATGTAAAGCACTGAACACTTTGAGGGTACATCTTCCTCTCGTGACCACAGACAGAGTCAGAAATGGTCAGCATGAGGTCTGGAAGCTCAGGTTAGATCTGCCATGTTTACCGGTGCTCTCTCCCAGCCATAGAATCCCTGTCCCTCAGTTCAAAGGCATCTCTCCTTTGGATGAAGAGCACACACGTGCCCATTAGCCAAAAGCTCTTCGTTATGCTTAAAAACTCAGCTCAAATGGAGACAGAAAGAAAAAGAAAAAGAAAAAAAAGCCAAGTCTGGCTGTCCTTGGACCCCTGCTTAACTTCCATTCGGCACACCACCCACCTCTGCCCGGATGTGCACAGCTGCCGTTCCTGACACACTCAGCCCCAGCATCTTATGTCCCTACAGGCCAGCATCTTGAGCCCAAGTCACAGCTGGCTCCTCGAAGCAGCCTGAGGCCTGACACCACCTGTAAAAAAAACTTTTCTCTCTGTTGAAAATGCACAGGGTCCCCTGTACCCCGTCTCTGCCACCCCCCACCCCGACGTTGTCTTACTACTGTTACCATATCGTGCATTTGGCCAAAGCAAACAGCTCTGTGGAGCCAGCTCTCCAGCAAGCAGCTGCGATACAAAGTTGGCAGGCTGTTCCAGGAAGCCCTGGCCCTCCCCGCCTGGCCATGGGGGAGCCCCCCTGGAAGACCTAAGAAATGAGGCCTAACCTTTTCATTGGCCCTCGCACAGAATCTGGCCCCATTCTCTGGAGGAGAAAGACCTCGCCCCACCCCACTTCCCTGCCATCGCCCTCCTCCACTGTCCACGTGTTGGGTGCCTCGGGACTGGGATTAACTTCTGTCCTCTTTGAGAAATGCGAGAGTGTACTGTGAACACAGGATCTTGAGAGCTAAAGGAGCAGCCATGAGGCTCAAATATAGGCGAGTTTATTATTATTCCATACTAATGGTTCCCTGTCTGCATTTGAGGTCTGGGGATGGATGAGGGTTTCAAACCTGAGAGTAATAAGAAGAAGAAAAATTGAGAGGACAGAGAGAGGAGGAGAGAGGGGAAAGGAAGGAAGAAAGGATAGATTTTCAGCATGGTTTATAGGTTAGATACGGTGACAAGTGTTTTATAAGTCATCTATAAAGCAACAGAGCAGCCATCACTGCGGAGGGCTCTTGGCTGTAGCAGGATTGAAAAGCTTGGCGCTGGAGGCCATCCTTGGCCATCTCCCTTGTTCCCTGGTGAGAGCAGCTTCATAAGGCCATAGCTATTGATTATCCCTGTTTTATGTATAAGACATTGAGGCCCCAAAGGAAGTGACTTGCTCAAGGTCACTCAGTTGGTAATGGCAGAGCCAAGACAAGAACCCAAGTCTCTGGCTCCAAGGCCAGGAACTTTCTATCAGGTTGCTGCTGTTGCTCAGTAGCTTTGGGATTTCTTCTATAATTTACTTTTTCAGTCCCTTCATCTGGAGTAATGCACCTATAAGCTCAGTGGTCCTTGTCTGGTTCAACAACGGGTCTGCATTATTTTGGCTAAGATTGGAAATTCCTAACTTTGGTAACTCCTAGGAGCTACTTGGTGGTGGCAGTGGTGGGAGGTGTGGGGGAGGGGAGCAGCAGTGGCCGTGGCAGCAGTGGTGATGGTGGTGGTGGTGATGCTGGTGGTGGTGATGATGGTGGTGGTGATGGTGATGGTGATGGTGATGATGATGGTGGTGATGGTGATGATGGTGGTGATGCTGGTGGTGGTGATGATGGTGGTGGTGATGGTGATGGTGATGACGATGGTGGTGATGACGATGGCGGTGATGATGATGGTGGTGGTGATGGTGATGGTGATGATGATGGTGGTGATGATGATGGTGGTGATGGTGATGGTGGTGATGATGAGGTGGTGATGCTGGTGGTGCTGATGGTGATGCTGGTGGTGGTGATGATGGTGATGGTGAGAAGGGTGGTGGTGATGACAGTGCTTATGGTGGTAAAAATGACGATGGTGGTAGTGTTTGGTGACATGTTAATAGTGGCAGTGGTGGGAAGGACACAAGAAATAGACAAACCAGCTAATTGGCTTTCTCTGTGTCTAAACTCTTTCCTCGATTCCTACTCCCCACCTTCTGATCTTGTGACTTTGTAAAAAATGTTAAGTTTTGAACCTTTGTTGGTAGCAGCATCTGTGAGATGATACGACAGTCTTATATTTATTTATCTTTGAGAGGATGTGAGAGAAACAGCTTCCCTTATTTAAGCAAAACACAGAGTCCCCAAGGCTTTAAAACTGGAAGGCAACTCTCCAGGTCGAGCGAAGGTGCTGACCAAGCAGAGCTGATCTCTCTCTAGAGTTTCCTCTTTTCCTCAAATCCACAACCATGTCAACCGAGCAGGGAATCATGGCTCGTCCTTCAGAGCTCTGGCCCAAGTGTGGCCAGCCATCTGCTCCCCTGGTATGTCCCTCAGCCCAAATGAGAGACTGAGATTTAAAACAAGACAGAGAGACAGAGTTATAGAGAGGCACAGAGAGAGAGAGAGAGAGAGAGAGAGAGAGAGAGGGGGACAGAGAAAAGAAAACCAAAACGAATACAAACGAAACACAGGACATTCAGAAAGCATCCGGATTCCAGAGCTTACCTTTCTGAACCTACAGAGCTAACTCATCCCCAGGCCCGCTGGCTGCGTCACAGTCCACCTCTTGTCCGATAAACTCAAGGAACTAGCACAACTTAGGGGACACCTTCCAGGGCCCATGCTCCCTGGGGCTTCCGACTTGTCTCCACGTGGAGAGGGTCACAGCACTTCCCATTACATGTTCCCCCAGTCCCCGTGCCTCTCAGAAGCCAAGCAAAGGTCACCCATCTCAGCTGCCCACCCCAAGTGATCCCGCCCTGACGTCCGGCAACACCATGGCAACCCCTGAAAGGAATGAACACACGCTCTGGTGACCGGCCTGGCCCTTACGATTGGCCTAACAGTATAACGGCCCCATAATCACTTTCTAACGAAATGAATTTCACCTATAAAGCAACAGAGCGGCCACCACCGCGGAAGGCTCATGGCAGTAGCAAGATGGAAAAGCTTGGTGCTGGTGACCATCTTTGGCCATCCCCCTTGTTCCCTGGTGAGAGCGACCCTGAAAAAAATCTAAAAGAACAGCAGACTCAGAGCTCAGGGGAGAATAATTCAGACCTCCTGGGGCTGCAGCTGTGAGTTACCTTAATGACAACCGGATTGTCTTTGGGAAGTTAAAGCCTTAGGTAAAAAGAAGCACAATGCAGTTCACAATCCTCCCCCTTGCGTTAGTGATGTGTGTCTGGGAGGTTGGGGGGTGAATCTTGGCACCGGGCGCAAACAGCCAGTCCCCGCTCTGAGGTTGTCATCCAGCTCCCCGACAAGGGTCTCCCGGTGTGGGATGCCACCCTGAGGGTGTCGCAGGACCCTCGAGCTTCCTCAACCCCGCACCCCTCCGCTTCGCACATTATTTTCCAGGCCCGCCTCTCTCGTGGCCCTCACACAATCACTCCCTTTGGGACTCTTTTAGAAATACTTCGCTAAGGGATGGACACAGGATGCGAAGCTGGAAAACAAGCCCAGGGAGAATATCTGGCATTTTTTTCTCTCTGCTGTTCAAGTAACAATTTAAGCCTGGACAGCACAGACAGTAGACAATTTAATATACCAGCCTCCCACCCCATTCCCATCCCAGGGGCGTGATGGGCTGATACTGTCTTTCAAGGCCGTACTAAAAATTCCAGCCTCCCTCACGATTGGAACCCCCAGCATTGCCGCTGCAGGCGACCAGTACCTCCTTGTCACTCACGAGACCTCTCTGAGGCCAGCCTCTCCCCCGTGCCATGTGGGGCGGCCTTGACGCATTTAGAGACACTTGAGGTACAAGACATTCTCCCTCCCTTCTATCTCTCAGAGGAGTCGCTGGAGGACGGCAACTGTTTCTTTTTAGCAGAACATCTCTAGCAAAAGTCCCAGTCCTCCCCCAGTGCTGTCACTCCCTGCCACATAATGAGTCCTAATCTTTCTGCAGAAGTAGAACTGTTTCCATGCCCGCCCCGCTCCTTCGGCCTCTGGTTTTGGCGAATGTCTCTCAAGAGTGAGGGTGGACTTTGGTGAAGCCCAGGAAATCTGCAAGGGTACCTCAAGGGTTAAGTCAGCCTGGCTTTGGAGGAACAAGAGCAGGCATTCCCCCCAATCCCTGATGGAGTATACTAAATAACTCCCTTCGGCAAGTCAGCCTGTTTGGTTATCTTGGAGTGTGCGCTGGGGCTAGCTCATCCTGGCCAGTCTTTCCGGATGTAGCCTTGCTCAAAATCAAACCTTCTACAGGAGTCTTATTCCCTGGGGCCGCCTCCTCCCAAGCTGATAAAGGGTTTCATCATGGATGATTCAAGGGGTAGAGATGCAAGCTCTGCTGATAGCTAATGAGGCCTCCAGCCCCCAGCTGACCTCACTGCTAGCTGTTGACAAGTTCAGTCAGGCTGGCCAAGCAGCATCCCGACCAAGCCAAGACAAATGACCTCCAGCTCTTGTACCCCCTCTGCCTCCAAGTCCTTCTTCTGGACTGCAGCCCACCTCCGAGGCTCCCCGTGGATCCTCTCCAGGCTGCCCCTACTCCACGGGCAAACGAGCAGGCTGAGATAGAGAAGGCCAACTCTATTCTCCATGCCCACATCGCTGGCTGCCTGGCAGAGCTTGGCCTGGGTCCTCTTGGACCCTCCTTACTTCTTCCCAGACTCTCTCCTCCTCGCTCAAACCATTTGGGACCCAGTAGGTGGTTCTGAGTCTTGAGTCACTTTTAAAAGCATACGGTAGGCCCAATCCTCTTGCGTTCAGAGGACTCTATAAACTAGGCGACACACACACACACACACACACACACACATGCAGCAGCCCAGCATGCTCTCCAGCCAGAGCTATGATGGGAAGCGGAGGCCTCCTTATCATCACCCACACAGCCAGCAGCACCCAAAGCCCCCAACTCCTGGGGACCAGGCAATGCTTTAGGCCCCAAGCACGGGACTGGAGAAGGTCAGAGAAATAGCAGGGCAGCTCTGAAGGCTCCACGTGGGTACCGGACAGACCGCGCCCAGGACACGATGTTTTCTCCGTGACTTCTAGAGTTAAGCGTTGCTTTGGACACACTGGAAGGGATGGGAAGTGCTGGCGGGGCGTGGGAAGGAATCAGACCCTCCCTTCGCTCGCCGGCACAGCCAGTTCTCGGGGGGCCAGTACCCACACCGATGTGCAGCTTGGGCCACGTCCACACTGGGCTCATGGCTGAGGCTGAAAAGGCTCCAACCCGCGTGTAGCAGTTTAGTCCATGGAGTCAGACCCGAAGGCCTCAATAACAATAAATCACACTCCGTGACCGCTGCATGATGCTTTGCAATCCTCCAAATGCTCTTTGTATACATTTTCCGACCCTTATGTTACATCTGTGAATTAGACAGTGTGACCCGCCCCCCTCCTCCTTTCCTGGCTCGGTAAGGAGCAGAATGAGGACACAAACTTTGGACCTCCGATCCCAGAGCCTTTGCTCCTCCTTGCAGAAGGAATTTAATGGTAGCTGGGAATAAATAATGCTTTACCGCAACATGAGGAGCTGAAGACTTAGAGGCGCAATGATGAGGTTAACAAGGCAAGGCACAAAAGAGAGGAGGGGATTTTTCTTTTATAAAAATTTTAAAAATTGCTTTACATCAGCACGTAATGGATTCATTTATTACTTTATTTAGTTAGTCCATGGTTATGGTAGAAAATGTTTTAAATAATGATAAGATAAAGATTTTTAAGCTGATAATTTTTTACTACCGATATATACATATATCGAATTATATTTCTTTATGCATATATCTTACATATCAAGACT
Source organism: Pteropus medius (assembly GCF_902729225.1). Taxonomy (NCBI): domain Eukaryota; kingdom Metazoa; phylum Chordata; class Mammalia; order Chiroptera; family Pteropodidae; genus Pteropus; species Pteropus medius. The sequence goes on along the minus strand of NW_024355990.1, from coordinate 6,994,744 downwards.
ATATATTAATATATATTACTTACATAAATTACATAATTAACCTAATTCTGTAACTTCTCTTGTACTTAGAGACATAGAAAAATGCTGGAACTATCTTTCCATGTCTTTTTTTTAAACGACTGCCTAGTGTGTCAGTGTGTTGATGTTTCTGGAAGCTGGTATTGTTTTCATTTTTTTTTTTTTTTACAATTGCAAATTATGCTGTAATGAAAATTCTTATGCACATATCTTTGTGCAGCTCTCTGATTATTTTCTTAAGATAAATTCCTGAAAGTGAACTAACTTGGTCAAAACATGCTTTTAATGTTTTCAATATATTTTGCCAAAGGGTGTGCCTTTTTATAATCCCCACAGAGAGACCTAGGACTCAGAAGGCCTAGCAGGAAGACACTCGTACGAGGATATAGCCGGAAGGTCAGAGCACAAGCCATCTTTGGGGGGACTTTGTGCGACATTAAGTAAAGATTGGACTATAAGTTCTGGGGATTCGAGAGATGCTAACTTTTTGAGATTGACTGGGCCGGAAGTGGCAAAAGAAGAAAAACGGACAAAGCGGAGCGAGAAACTGGAACGGGTGGAGGGGAGTGGCACGGAGCACCCGCAGGAGGGGAGGAAGAAAGAGGAGAGAGAGGATGAGAAGGAACAGAAGACAACTGAGTCATGGCGCCTGTGAAGATAATTTAAGGAGCTACGAGCTTTTGAGTCTGAGCACCTGGGCGATTCCAAGGAACACAGAGGAGAGTTTCGAGAGACCGTCGGATTCGTCGGGAGGAGTTTGAGCGCACACATCCGCGCAGGGCCGTGTCTGGGCCGGCTGCTCGGGAGAGGGATCTGGTCGGTAGGCACGTCTGGGGGTCAGTCTCAGAGCTGAGCGAGTGACACTACGAGGGGTGACGAGCAGCATGGCAAGAGGGCCAAGGACAGATCCCTGGACAACACGGACTTTCAAATAGTCGGAGGAGGCACAAGGGCCCAGAAGGATGATCGGGAAGAGCCAACAGAGAGGAGGAAAAGAACACGGAGAATCCGTTCTGTGTGACGGGAGCCAAAGAAAAGCCATGGAGAAGGAGCGACAACGTGCTGTCAACGACGCAGAGAGGCCAACGGCTAAACACTGAAGGAGGAGTCGTTACATTTGACCCCGTGACGTTCGGCCTGGCTTGAACTGTTTAAGCTCGATTCGGGGGTCTTTCTGTGACTCGTCTGAATGAACGCGCAGCCTACAGAGAAAGCACAAAATGAAACAAGATACACAACTGTGGCTCTGGTTCAGGCAGGGTAATACGGCAGCCCAATCACTTTTTTTTTTTTAAGTAAAAGTTTACCCAGCATAAGAAAAGTAAGAAAGGTAATGTCATATTCTAGAATACGGAGAGGTTGAAAATTTTCATTCTTTTTAATTCGACAAAAAATGTAAAGGTCTTTGGGTTGACACAAAAGTTACCCCCAACGCCTAAAACATAAAATCCGAGTTATGGAAGCACCCATTTCCTAGAAAAGGTGGGCATTGCGTTCTAATCTCCTTGGCAATAACCAACCCCCGCCCCATTTCAGCGGGCGGGAGCAGCCCTGTAGCTGAATCTCTCTGCTCTGCTTTGCCTCCTCCAGGACTCAATCGAGAGGACATACCAGGCAGAACAAAACAGTAGCAATTGATGACAAATGGACTGAGATGCCCTCACGCCCCCCTCCCCACTCCTTGTTACCATGGAGATACCAGCCAGCCAAAGCCAAGAGATCCAGAAATATCCATGAAGGACTATCTGATGGACACAGGTGCTGGGGAAATCAATATGAGCCAACAAAATCCATCAATCTGTCGAGGGTTGGAGGGAGAAAGTCATGGGAAGGGGAACTGGGGACTAAGGTACAAACAGGTGGGCTTTGTCCTTGAGACTAGAAGTCTCTATTCTCTCCCCTGGGATTTGTGTCATTCTGATACATGTTGACACCACATGTCAAAGCCCTATTTTCTTTCCACTGTCCATTTCTTGTTCTCTCTTCTACAACACCTATAAATCTAGTTAGCCTCTCAAGTGGGCAGCGGGATAGGTGCTCAAGAAGTCATCGAATGAGGCAGAATATTTAAAGACTTGGTCACCGGAAGGTCCATTAACCACTTTGGAAAGTAGACAACGAAACCCAAATACCATCAAAGAATTCTCCCCAATCTCTCCGGTCGGGACAAACAGTGAACACAGCCTCTAAACAGAAAGGCATCTCTACGAAAGGGTAGAGACACCGAAGATCAAGAGATAAAAGAAGAGGAGACTTAACTTACGTTGTGGTTTATTCTTCACTATTAGTTTTCTGTGTAACAGGAAGCCAATAGTCAAATATTAACCGGAATTATACCACAGCTCAATAGGTCCAGTGGACATAATTTCACCCAAACAACTGTCATCAAACATAAACATGGGAGGAAGGGAGGAAACAAACTTCTCAGTAACTCCTACTTTTTAAAAATGCAAATAACGTGTTCCTACTTAGGTGATTTGAAACTCAGTCATTTGAATCCTTCAAATTCTAGGTACTCAGCATAATTCTTATAACAAGCTACTCTCTACACTCATCTCACAATAGCTGGAGGAAAGATTCAGCCTCTCGCCGCAAGGTTTCAGGTCATTGCTTTGTTGCTGTAGCAGCTATCAAGGTGAAGAGTAGGATTTTTGCATTTGATTGCCAAAAATCGAGCAGGGTTCTTTCTTATAGAAGACACACAAAACACGCTGGTTGATTGAATACTAAAAAATTTTAAGGCCTTATTGTAGTAGAAATTGTAGCCGAATCCCCAATAACTCTTCTGTCCTCCGTTGTGTAGCAATCATGGGATTTAAGTGGAGAATGACCCCACCCCGCTGCAAGGCTGAACCAATCAGAGATTAGATCCCAGTCCTCCTGCCACAGTGATTGGTTCAGGTAAACGAAGTCGACGTCAATCGATATATAGCCTTTTCCCATCGGTGTCCTGAGAGAAAGCCGGCTAGGACTTCCGAGAGAGTAAGTTCTTCACTTTGTCAGAGAAGGGCCACCGAAGCCGATGTCCTCACTCGGACAGCATGTTTTGAAGACAACAACCCTAGCGCTTTGGACATTGTGCTGCCCCGAAGGGAACCGGCTACTGAATGGATGCAGACAGCACAGAACTTCGAGATGCCAGAATATGGTGTCCCTCGACCCTCACTGGGTTAGAATCATTTCTAGAGCCTTGCAGCAATAGGAAGTATTTCCCTAGGAGATCCCCGGCTCTGGACCTCATAGTGTCGCCCAGATAAACCCCGTTTCTGCCTTTGGGCTTTTGCTAACAGCTGCTTTTTCCATAAGGAATCAGGCTTGTGAGTGGGGCCAGGTGAGGGAATTCTGTTGGCTACCTAGCCTTGTCTCATCTCCATCCCAGAGACTTAAGCAAGCCTATCACATCCTTCTAGATAGGTAGATTAGATAGATGATAGAAAGAAAAAGGATATATAACTTATATCTCTCTATATATATGTACCCGAGAGTATATATACATATAGAAATATATAAGCATACATATATACTTATGTATAAATACATATAAAAGTATATATAAATATGTATGTATGTATGTATGTATGTGTGTGTGTTTGTGTGTGTGTGTGTATGTACACACACACACCTGAGAATTTCACTGACTCACCAGTTTTGTTGAAGGAATGGTTGACTTGGTACCAAGAATGAGTTTCTAGCAACCTTCTTTTGGCCGCCTTCTTAGCTCATAACCAAGGAGAGAATTAACACGAATCTGACCGAAGAGACACTTGCAGCATCCAGCTCTTCTATGCTTCCTGGGGCAGCAGCATCTTGTCTTTGGCAAAAGTTCCTGGTATCACAGAAACAGCAGCAGACATTTAGTCACGCCCACCACAGACGCTCACACGCGTGATCCCGTGTCACCCTTCCAACAGGCCAAGGGCTTGTTACAACCCTCTCCAGGTCACAGATAAGCCTACTGAGGACTGCAGGGCTGAAACAGCCTACCCGAGGTCACAGGGCAACACAGCGGCTCTGGCACAGGCCTGCCGCCTCCAAACTCGGTTGGGAGTTACTGGCAGGGTTCTGTTTCATCAAAACTTCTTGGCACATCTCCTGAAATGCTTGACTCTGTTTTTAGAGCAGAAGCAGCCCCAGAATGTGAGCATGTATTTAAGATCTTTGGTTTTTCTGCCTCCAGTCATCTCTGCCAGGACGGAAAAAAAAATCCGCCCAAGCACCTGTGGAAAGGTGAACGGCCGTATGCTGTGCCAGACAGAATCAAACCAGACAGCCTTTACTGCCGGCAAAGTGGGACTGTGCAGGGCGGGGGACACTGTTGATTTTCCAAGGGTCTCCCAGGTGTGGGACACAGCACGCCCCTCCCCCGTTCAGCATCTACAGCTGCAGGAAGGTCATTTTAAGAGCTGTCATTTTCAAGAAGGGAAAGGCAAGTGAGGGGACCTCGGGGGGTGGGTAACAAAGAGTTAAGGCCGCAGCTGCCAGTCCATGCAGTGTGGAGTCATGCTCAAACTGTTCCCACTGGAGACCAAGTCAGCTGTCATCGGAGAACAAAGGCTCCCCAGAGCCGCTGGGGTTGTGTCACCCCCGGGAAGTCCTGAGAGCCCCCTGATTAGGGTTTCTAAATCAGCCCGATCGAGGCCTGAAGAATAAAGCGGAGGAACAATGGCCTCTGCCACATTCACAGTCCCGGCCTGACTGCCCGCCTCCTACCACCGCCCCTCCCACGGGGCCCCAGAGGCCACTTCACCTCCAACAGGAAAATCACATCACATCGGTGTCCGGGGGCGTGGGGAGTCGTGGGGTGGGGGTTTGTTGTGCAGGGGCTCCAGTTGCCACCGGAGGAAGGGGCCAGAGGCGCTCGCTCAGGTGTGTGTGGGGAGGACTTGAGAGGGATGCTGCACAGGCACAACAGAGGCTCAGCTGGGGATTTGGGAGCTCAGATTCGGCTGTCTCTGTTTCATTCCATCCACAACCAGGCGATAAGAGTTTCATGCAGGAATCCTAGACAGCTCCACCCCAGTCACTGGGCCCCAAACCTTAAAACCCCTCTCAGATAATAATCGAGCTGCTAAAAGGCCAGGAGTCCTGCGGTGTCAGCAAGACAACTGAGCCGAGAAGGTTTGTTTATTATCAGCAGAGCTCACGGCAAGATGGGGCGCCATGTTTCCAAACAGGCTTAAATCCAGCTCCGATTTGCCCCCGCGTGAGGGTACGCGCACAGTCGTTGCAACTGTGAGTGTTGTGGGAACGGTTCCTTTACTCCATGTCAGTGTTTAAACAAATATCAAATTGTTCCAACTTCGAATTTGTACATATTTGTAAATTTGGGGATCCTCAGGAGGGGGGGCGGATGCCTCATATTCCCAGAGCTCTCGGTTTTCATTCAAATGTGCACATTTTTCCTTTTTTTTTTTTTTTACCAAGTCATTGCCTGGGACCATCCTTCAGCTCCTGGTGTCACGGGGTCCCTAACAGTAAGCTTTGGAGCGTCGAGCTCTGAAGGGGTGCCTCCTGCAGCTAGGGGTTCTGGCGATTCCCTTCTCTGCCTGTGTCGGAGTCAGCCCTGTCATCGGTGGGTTAGTTCGATGAGAGGCGTCAGCATTTATGCAGCCCGCCTGGGGCCAGGCCTCCATGGAATGGCACGGGAAGCTTTGTGTGCCTTGTGCTTACCTGTCATGCCTTTCGCCAGTTAGAGTCACAAGGAGACATCCTTGCATCTGCAGGCCCCTGCTATACTCTTTGAAAGGGGATCGTGGAAGTAGGCATAGCTGGGGCTCCCGGGCCATCTCCCATACCCGAAAGCCAGATGGAAAAGGGTGACCGTCACTGGCAGCAGAATAATGCAAATGCCCACTGGTTTTCAGCTGCAGGGGGTCTCAAGGAAGCTGAGCATACTCCTCAGGCGAGCATACCAAATGCACCATAGCTCTCAGATTTTCCCAAAAGAATATACCTAAGACGGGACAGAGTCTGAACTCAGCAAAATCCATCAGAGAGTCCAAACTCAGCAAAGACCCTCTTAGTAATAACACCCGCCAATTCTGGGACTCCTCGTATGCGTTAAGCATTGCTCGTGATTTAAGCCGTGACATTGAATCCTCACCACCCTATTTTACAGAGGAGAGAGATGAGGCTCATACTCTCCTGAGACCACAGGGGAATCACACGGAGCAAAACACCGGCAAAGCCAAGGTTTGAGCCCAGGTCTGTCTTCCTAGCAAAGCTCCGGATCACCAAGGTCCCTGCATCCCTGCCTTCAAGTGAATTCCCAATCTACTTTAAAAAGTCTTCAGGGCACCACGCTTACCCTTCCTTTTGCTGTCCTCTCGGTGCTCAGGAAAGATGGAACAAGAGGAAACTATCACCAGAGGACAGCCCTCTTTCCTGTGGAGCCATGGGCATGGGTGCCAGGAGCCGGCCCAGTCAGACCCAAAGCTCACCGGCTACAAGCTGCCGACCACAAGCCGAGCACTTGGGCCAATCACCGACCTTCTTCTCTGAGCCTCAGTATCTTCACGTGTGAAAATCTAGAGAGAGCACCAGTCTCACTGGGATACTGAGGGGATTAGAGAGAGAAACCTGGGTAGAAATGCCTGCCGCATTATTCACCCTCTATGAATGCGAATTCCTTCCCTCCTCCCTCCACAGTCATAAAGGTAGCTGCTGACCCTGCTCCAGGTGAAATCACCTCCCAGAAACAGTTCCAGTTTTCAACTTCCCATTTTCCTTGCTCTTTTTTTTGGACCATTGTTGTTTTTTTTTTCCTCCCTTGACCTTGAATCCTGGCAAGACCAACTGATAAGAAACCTTGCCTAAAGATGAGCCTTCAAAAAAAAAGACAGGAAAAAGAAAAAAGAGAGAGAGAGAAAGGGAGGAAGGAGAAGGAAAAGACAGCGTCATGTGATCACATAATGGAGTCACTTTGACTTGAAAATAAACAATTAAAGTGAAAAAAAAAAAAAAGATGCACCTTCTATACCCCGGATATTGGGGTCGAATTATTGTGTGGCTTTCATTATCTATAGTATAAGTCTGCCCTCGATTTTAGCAGAAATGCCTCCAAGCTTCGTCACCACTATTTATAAACCTGAGGAAGGGACGCTAAATGGGGGGAGGGTGCATGTTAAAAGCAGGAGACTAATCTACCATTAATGGCCGATGCAACTGCAAGATGCAGCTGATAGCAACAGCCTTCGCACCCTTCTCCGAAGCCCTTTTCGGTTGTTTAATGCAGGCCTCCCACGCAGGGTTGTTGGGCTGGAAACTGGGGCCTCAGGCCCTGGAGAGAAGCCACCGTGTTCTGAAGATAGTGGTCTCTTCGGTGTGTGTTTAGGTATCGGGGTCCGTGGGAGCTAACTGCGCCTGGCGGATCGAATGAGGACGTGAAGGATAAGGGAAAGGGTGACACATTCGCCCCGAATCGAGACTTCCTCTCTCCCCAGCTCACACTTGTCAGACGGCTTCAAAGTGTCATGGAATCCTTTCCCCCATGTTAAATCCTTTCATTTTAAAATGTCAGCTCAGCTCTGGAAACCAATGAAACTTTCAAATTGATGACAAGTGACAATTTAAAATATAAACCCACTGCACCGTTATTTACCTTTGAAAGCTATTGAAACAGGAAAGCTGACCCGAGCCAACGTTTTTGGAACTCCAGATTGTTCCGTGCACTGAGGTCGGAGCTGCGGGTAGGGAGGGGAGGGAAGCCCTTTGCTCCTGCCTGAACAGCAAGGCCGCGCTCATCGTGGGAACCAGGGCACGCTGGGAGGGGCCGTGGGGGGAGGGTCTTCTGGGGTTCTGACACCAGCTCCTCCCAAGGGCGAGAAAAGCCTTGTCCCCAGTCACCTTCCGTGGACCCCCCTGTGCACACAGTCTGGGGGTGCACAGCAATCATTCCTTCTGCCTGACCGTTAGCGCAGCCCTGTCGCCCAGTGGAGGACAGGCCACCGCAGAGAAGAAGCCCGAGGGGCAGGGTCGACAGGCTGGGAAGCAGGAGACCCGAGGTCTGGTCGGGGCTTCGCTTGCTTGTTCTGTGACCTTGAGTACATCATCTTCACCCTCTGTGCCTTGATGTCTCTTTATAAAAGCTGAGAGACTCTCCCAGCTCCAGCATTCTAGGAATTAAATAGGATGGCAAAGCATATTGGTGCAGAGGACCAGTTTGCTGTTTTACAAAATTACATATTAATATAATTAATATTACAGCAATGTAATAAAGTATATAAATTATATATTAATATAATATGTAATAACATATATTACAATAACTAATTACATATAATAATATGTGTACACATATATACACAACACACACATATACATACAACACACACATATACAAATGTGTATATATGCATATGTGAATGTGTGTATTTGCCGCTCTATTTAATTACATACCTATATATATATGCATGTATGTACATACATACGTGTTCATAGACAATGTGCATGTATAATTTTTTTATAAAACAAAGCAGTCACCAGAGCCCATATGAACGGATTTGGGCAGACAATGCTTTAAAACACACACAACTTCTGTTAAGAACAAATGCTCCGAATCACAGAATACCTTCTCCATCAAAGGGACCCACACAGTTCAGGACTGAGTTTGCTGCTCTTTGGACAGTCTCATTGTTTAGAGCTGCACCCCTGGCAGCTCCCTGGCCCCCGTGTAAAGAGGGCTTGGGGACGACTCCTGAGGCTCACCACCTCCCGTGTGTATGTTTATTGACCCTGTGTGTACTGGACAGTGCCTTGGTGTCTGGGTGGCCTGACGGGAAATGTTGCATTTAGATTAAAATGTCAAATGAGTAAATAATCGTCGAGCTTTAACGTCGAAGTTAATGATAACGCTGAATGATGCTGAAGCTATCTCCAAGCAGTGAGGAAAGGCTCCACAAGGGCGTTCTGAGCCCCATGCCAGAGGCGGAACTGGACGGGGCCAGCGTCCTTCCAGGGCTCACAGAATGTCCAAGCTGGATGGGACCTTAAAGCTTATTCAATTCCACCCCACCAGATTCCCGTAGCTCTTCTAAACCATGTCGACAGGGGGCTGTGCAGCTTTTGCTTGCGTGCTATTGAAGGCATTCAGACGTTGCAAACCAGAAGGGCGTAAGGCGTAGAGGTATCCAGGTGTCATACTTCTCGTGTGTGGTCCCATGTTTAAGTTCCACTGCCTGCCACCTGACATTCTTTAGCACCCTGCAAAGGAATCTTTTCTTCAGAGAAAAAGCCAACGGAAATACCACGAAGCAGAACGGAACTTGTTTCTGAGAAGTTAAAAACATGGAGCAACATTAGATAACCATTGGGTCAGCTGACCCACTCTTCCGTCTGGAAAACTGTTCACCCACAGCCCTACGTAGGTGGGTCATCTGGACCCACCATCCAAATCATAGCCGATTCATGCCCGACCCACAGGCAACCAACCCAATTCACCACCTGAACACGAGATGAGCGGGGCCAAACGGGTCCACCCTTGGTGTTTGGGGATATTAGAGCATGGAGAGAAAAAGATGGGGTTCCGATTAGCTGGTGGGGTCGGGTCCGGGTGGGTATGTGGAGTCTAGGCTGGATCGGCATGGGGCTGACCAAAGCCATGGGCACGAAGTTACGGAGCAGCAGAAACGGCAAATTCACACAGCAAAGCAACTTTGAAAAGGGGCGGGGAAGGGGATGTACCAGCAAAGCAGAAAGGAGGGTCAGGTGGGTTTCTGAGACAGGACAGCCCCGCCCACGGATGCTGCAGCCCAGTCCCCAGTCCTCATGAGTCTCCCTGTGCCAACGTCAAGGGCAATAAAATCCTCTAGAGCCACCGATGGCACATGTCACATTATTGGTTCTAAATAAAAATTTAGAAGAGCAAATTATGTCCATTTCAATAAGCTTACCCTGCTTCATCATCCTGTGCTCACTCAGTGCTTCTGTGCCCTTGGCTTTTTTGAATTATAATCTGTGGAGGTGAGAGACGATTTCTGTTCATTTTCTATCAGTACAACACCTAGCACAATGATAGGTTTACAATTTGGGAGGTTTTGTTTGTTTGTTTGTTTGTTTTTAAAGTATCATACTTCAAAAATTAAATAGGATTTTATTAATTCCAACATGTATTCCTCTTAAACGCTTTGACTCTTCAAATTCTATGTACATTCAAACCTTAAGAGCCCATACGGGAAACTATCCCAACGTCCATCCACAGCAGAATGGAACGATAAATTGGGGTATTTTCACACAATGGAATATTTTACCGCAATGAAAATAAACACTCCCCGACTTTATGCAACAATGGACCGAATGTTGAGTGAAAGCAGCCGGTCACGAAGCCACACGCACTGCGTGATTTCATTTATATACGATTCAAAAATAAGCAAAACAAATGCATGGTGTTCAACATCAAGATGGGGGCTCCCCATGGCGGCGGGGGGCGGGGGGCGGGAGGGAAGGAACAGCGGGAAGGAAGTGGGAAGGGGCTCCGAGGTTCTTTCTCGCCCCAGGTGCTGGGTACAGAGGTGTGTTCAGGTCGTGAAATTCATCGAGTTGCTCGCCTTCGTGACCTGTGCACCTTTTTTTATCGGTAGATTACTATACTTCAATAAAATAGCAAAGAACTATAAGTATAGTAAACATGAAATAATACATAGCAAAATAGATTTTGAAAAGTGACTTTGAGGTTTGTGATATTTGGTCTCTGTACTGTTGTTCTGAAATAATGAGACAAAGCATGTTATAGGAGAAAAACTACTTGGTTAGGACACTAGTTTTTGAAAACTGGGGGGGCGGCGGGTTGTTTTGTTTTATTTAATTTCGTCTGTCCTAGGAGGCTGTTCTTGACCCATCCACCTCGGTGAGAATTAATTTGTTATGACACCACAAACTCAGTTCTAAGTAACTAGATCTTTAAAAAGATGTGCAGATTTTCTTAAAACTAGGAACAGAGCTAAAGATGTTTCTTCTTGTTCTAAATATAAATTTTTTTCGGTATAAAATGACTAACCGATTAACTCTAGAAGAATAATACCAGTTTCAATGTTCCCTTTTGATAAACCAAAACCTGTTCAAGATTTTTTTTATCTTAACTTGTTCCCTGAACCATCAGCTCCCTATAACCTTTTCTCCCTGACAGTTATAAGCAGGGGCAGAAACATCCAGAGGAAACCCCCACTCCCCCTGCCCCCGCGTGTGTCAAATTCCCCTCCAGGCAACGTTATGTCTTCGAGTCTCAACCCTTAGAAGCCTGAGATTAAAGAAATGTATTATTTAGGCATAGATGTGGATAAGCAGATAACAAATGCTTGCCTATACCTATTTAGGGAGAGGAACTCAATTTTTTTTTTTTAATGGCAGCAAGGGACTTTCACCTCCAAAAAGGAACACTTTCTCTTTAAAGGTGTCTCCAAATTCTCACTATCCTATCACTTTTTGCAAATCTACCTGTTAAGAAAAATGAATCTTCAACTTTGAACATTAACTCTTTTCTTTTAAAACCAAGCCTCTTTTAAAAAATAAGTGAGCTCCTAGAGTTAATTAATCGAATTAGAGTTTTATTTTTCCCTCGAGTTCAAGTGTTCATTGCTGCTAACGCCGCCTAACGCAGAAATTACTGTCCGCTTCCTCACATCTCAGGCCCTTCTCGGGAGGGCAGCGGTCATGCAGCGGGCTCTGAGGGAGCTGCGGAAGGTTGGGATTTAGCTATTCTACCGAACCCAGTTGTTCTCAAACTCGAATGAGCATAAGGACCACTTGGGTAGTTGTTAGCATGCAAATTCCCAGGGCCCTGCCCCAGAGATGCTGAAGAGGCAGGTCTGGTCTCGGCTAGGGAGCCGGGCTTTCATTCTCATCTAAGGCCCCCAGGTGACGGCAGCAGGTCCCCTCGGCAGAGACGTTGGGACATATGCTATATACAACCCCTTGGATTCTGCATTAATCATACGAGGAGGACCAGGTGCCCTCCGAAGCCAGGCCGCTTCCTGATTGACTTCAGTCTCCACGCCCAGTCTACACACGGATCCCAATTTGGGAATGGACTGTATTCTGAAGAGTATTTTGTCAAGCTTAGTCGGATCTGAGAGCTCATGTGGCTTTTTCGTTCTTTCTTTTTTGAACGATGCTTTCGGTCCTTCGGCCTCCTTACTTAACCTATAAGGGAGCAACCTGACAGCAATATCTATTGTATGCAGGGTTCTGAACAGAGAAAAACCGAAAAGTCATTGTAACATTTCCCAGACAGGAATGGTCTTAGGTGAAATTTGGGTGGGGAGAGAAGTTTGCATACCTTTCTTTCTGCATTTTTCTCTCTCCTGGGATCCTTTCTCTGTGGGCGTTAGGGCTGTCTTAGCCTTCATTCAGCCCTTCCCAAATCTATGCTTCATAATCAAGTTCCCAGTACCCAGGGTAGCAGCTAATCTCAGCTAAGATTTAAGAGAATGACAATGGGATTGAATTAGTTCATGCTAACGTGTGAATGACTGATAACACTGAGCAATATCGAAGTAGAATTTACAGGTGAAAGTGTCGCTGGGCCAGGCACACTCCAATCCTCCGGTTTCTCCCGAAAGGGGCTCCTTGACTGTTTACCTAAAAGACGTGCTACTTACCACCGCGAAGTTGGCCACCCCAGTTAGAAGCCACGCCCCACGCCTTGCCCCGACCTCACCGATGTACTCACACTCCCAAATAGAACTAGCCACAGTCTAATTTGGATTCTTGATAGCACTGCTGAAATTGTATAACAGTAACACAACTTGATCTACTGTTATTTCTTCACTTTAAACCTGTAAAGATTTGATCTGGCTTGTCCATAAAAATTTCTCTCTCATGTTTTTTCCTATTTTTTCTCTTTGCTCACATTCTTAAGTATATTGGAGGCTGCTCCATTTCCCCAAATCAATAGCAATTATATGAGAAAAAAGCAAAGACATTTCCAGCTACCAATCCAAAAGTCTGGCTGCCGTGTATCTAGTCTTAGAGACAGAGTGACCCGTGAATGGCTCAACGGACTGTCCTCCAAATCTGGACGGATCTCTCCTTCTCCTTGACTTTGGGGCCCTCCTGTTCCCTGCACATCTAATCTTTGAAACGTCAAGCTTCAGGGCAAGGACAGCCGAATGGAAAGCTATGTTGGAGCGAACTTGGTGTCATTTTCCAACTGGGGAAAGCGGCATTGTGTACGTTTTAGGCTCGTCCCAGCATCCATGACAGATCTGAAAGGATGATCCAGGCTGGTGGGTCCAGTGCCTTCATTCATTCATTTCACGTGTTCAGCGGCTCCTAAGTGCTGACTCCCAAGTATACACATGATGAATAGGCACTAGTTGGAGTCGGGTGGGTTGACAACGGTGAGCCAGAGACAAACACTATCCTCCAGGGCCTTCGAGACTCTGCGAGGAAGGAAAGCAATCCTGGAATGATGACTATTTAAGGTCGAAAGTGGTCAGTGCAATGGAAGAGGCATAAAATAATAGGAGAGGTCAGAGAAAGCAAAGCTTCTTCCAGTTAGGTGAGTTGGGGAGACAAAACCGAAGCTTGTTCTTAAAGGTCTGAGATTGATTTAGACAAGAGACACGGGGAAGAGTGATTCAGTAGACATGACAGGAAGACCAAGGACACAGCGACAATGTGTTCTTCCAGCACCGAGTACAGCAGAGAGCTAAGAGGACCCAGACTCTCCCAGGGAACAGTCTGGGGCAGGTCAAGGGCTGGGCGCTGGGCGTTGGGAGGGCTACGATTCCAGGTGGGCTGCCAACCTCACCATGTGAGCGAAGCCAAAAGGCGGGTCTTAAGGAATGTGTCCCATTTTCCTGGATCCTTGGGGACTCCAGGCATTCGAACAAGAGACATGTCGCCTGCCAGCCAGCAGATGTGGCCCATGAATAAACATCCCCACGGGGCCGGGGGTGGGGGGAATAATAAATATGAAGAAAGTGGTGGGCTGCCCCTCGGTGTCCCCCTCCCCTGCTCCCAGGGCAGCAGACACGCTCGCCCGAGGGGGCGGACTCAGACGTCCCTGTCCCCAGGGCCCGTCCGGTCGGCCGCACATTAATCCGGGTGGATTTGGCCATCTCGTGACACAGCCAATCAGTTCGAGGGAGGGGACGGCAGGAACGCCTCTCCTTTCACGCCACAAAAGGATTTTCGTCCCTTGAGAGCACAATGAAAAAAAAAAAGCCAATCAAGGCAGGATCAGCTGTGGGCTGGTCGCTGCAGATCTGTTCTCCCCAGAGGGCGTTGGGGGGACATATTGGTCCGTAAAAACCAACAGCCTCAGCTTTCACACATTGTTCTCCTCCTCTTCAACTGCACCCCTCCCCACCAGCCCAGACCCTCCCCTCTCCCCTCCCCAAAGCCGTTAATGCCACAAAAGATACTTTCCCCATTGTGTCCCAGACAGCTGAGAGGTCCGGGTTAGCCCTACACAGCTCTGCGTCCTCTCCAGGGAGAAGGGGCTGGACCATCCAAATGGAGAGCAGGATGCTTATCATACAAAGGAATTAAACCCAAATGGGCTCTCTCTGCTGATGTCGGACGGTCTCTCTGCTGATGTCGGACGGTGGGGGGTTAAATACGGTTACATTTTCATTAGGTGCTAATAGCGAAAAGAACAACTCAGGCAACCGGGGCCAGACATTGTTATGAAAGTTCCCCTGAGGTCGGGGCAGGTGGGTTGGGGGGGGAGGCATGGAGAAGGAGGCACAGCCAAGCGTTGAGCTTTGGTCCAGGGGAAAGGGGGTGGGGGGCAGGCAATGGCTGTATTGTTGGCCCTGGAGTTCCATCAATGGGAAAAGTCATGTTTACTCTGAAGGAAACAAGTTGGAATTGTTGGGGAGGGGAAGGGCTGGTGGGTGGCTGCGGACAGAGCTAGGCCACTGGTGACTAAGGCCACCTTCTAGGGGGCCCTCCCCAACTCCAGTTCTATACTCAGCCTCCGCCCAGGCAAATGGGAGATTCTGGTGTGTGTCTGGGCGGTGGTGCGAAGGAGGGGAACGCTTTGGCATCCCGGAGAATTGATGCGAGCCTCGCTTCTGCTACTGTCACTAGTCCTGTGGCCTGGGGCATCTGTGTGACACTGTCAACCTCAGTTTCTTTTTAATGCAAATTGGACATAAAACCGACCTCCAGGGATACTTAAGAGTCCCCAGGGAACAAAGTGCCTGGTACAAATGAGGTGCTGCGAAAGGGGCCAAGCCTTTCTCCTCTCACCCACCACCCCACTCCCAGCTCCCACTCAAAAGACGTCGACAAGGTGAGATGAACGAACGCAGGCTTCGAGGAGTGGTCAGACGTCGCTTCGCTCATGCAGTGAATGTGCACGCGGACTCACGGTGCAGATATCTGCATGCTCTTGCGATGTGCTGTGTAGAAAAGATCACTAGCACCTTCCAGCCTCCTCGACCTGGGAGCAAACTCCTCTAGGCTTCTCTTTCGTTCCCTTCAAAGCCCCATCCAGGCCAGCACTCGGCCCTTCCACAACGTCTTCTTGCTTTGACCTTAACCCCGTTCAGACATTACCGCCTCCTGCCCCTGAAAAACGTGTGCATGAATCGATCACCAGATAAGTTCACTGTTTCTTTTCTGCTTTGCTTTGCTCTCCGTGCTCCTGTCGGCACGTGCTCCGATCAGCACGACGTTGCCATGGATAGATGCCGTGCAGGAAGGACTTCGTAGGGATAGAGAGAAGTGTGCACGAGAAGACAAGGAGATGAGCCCCCGGCCGCCTGGCCTGAGCCTCGGGCTTGTAGGTGCACTGCTCTTCCATTCATCAGGTCGCGAGATCGTGATGCTCCATCATTGCACTCGGGGGTCCCAGAAACTCAGAATTCATTTGAAAGCTAAGCAACGAACAAGGCGGTGGATAAAGAACAGATCCTTTCTACAGAGTCAAGAGCAAGAAAATGTGAATATCTGCACCGTGAATTCAGCAGAGGCTGAATTTGTGTCCACACTGACTTTCTGCACCTGAGCGGGGTCCAGGTGGGAAGTGCATCCTTTCATACGTAGTCACTGCCAGCTGCCCCCACTCTCCTCCTACACAGACCTCTGCGTACGGTACTCCAGATTCCTAAACCCACGGGGAGCAACCGATTGCCTCTGATGAGGGTTCAGGCTCCACAAGACTGTTCTCCAACCAGAAAGAGGTCTGAGGTCATTCTAATTGTGTCCAAGAACTCCAT